>NC_134361.1:56861942-56954442 GCF_048569485.1 Anomaloglossus baeobatrachus | reverse complement strand
ACAATAAAGCTTCAGAGTTTTTCCAAGATGGTTGCTGGCTTTTTCCACTTCTCTTGATCATATACTATATGTCTCCCACTCAGGTATATATGTCCCGCATCTAGAGACCATTCCAGGTATATATGTCCCCCATTCTGGTATATACTGTCCCCCATCCTGGTATATACTAGATGTCCCTCATCCTAGTATATATGTTCCCCATAAATGGTTTATCCTGGTATACATGTCCCTCATCCTCGTATATATGTCCCCCATCTTGGTATATATGTCCCACATCCTGGTCTCTCCTAGTATATATGTCCTCCATCCTGGTATACAGTGTGAATTTCTATAAATTTTAGCTGAATATGTGTCCTTGAACGCAGTAGGCACTGTGGTCAATGGCCCCACTGTACTCCCAGGCCTGGTCGCAGTCTCAATCTCTGCCGCGATTGTTACACCCCTGCCATCATCTAGAAATATTGGTAGCAGGGATGGATAAAGTGCTTTGGTGCCAATGACTTTACAGCTACGGCTGCTTTCACACTATGTTTTTTTAACATACGTCCTGAACGTTTTTTTAAAGCAAAAACGGATCCAGTGCAAATGCGTTTTCATTTCAATGCATTTGCAATGGACTCGCGTCAACATGCGTTCACCTGTGTTTGCGTGCGTTATAGTGAGGATCCAACGACTTGTAGTTTTTTAACTTTTTTCAAAAACGCTACTTGTAGCGTTTTTGAGCTGCATACAAATACTGCAAATTGCTGGATCCTGACTATACTGCACGCAAACGTATGTGAGCGCTGGCATGCTGATAGACAGGATCCTGCTTGCTCTACTGAGCATGCCAAGAAACCAGCCTGGTGTGATCAGTCTCTCTCTCCCCCTCCCTCTCTCCCCCTCCATCTCTCCCCCGCCTGAGAGCTACAGAGGCTCGTAACCAAGGTAAACATCGGGTAACTTGCTTGGATACCCGATGTTTACCTTTGTTACGTTTGCAGGGAGCCCGGCTCCTAGCAGCTGCAGATGCTCGTAACCAAGGTAAATATTGGGTATCCAAGCAAGTTACCCGATGTTTACCTTGGTTACGTGTGCAGGGAGCCCGGCTCCTAGCAGCTGCAAACGCTCGTAACCAAGGTAAATATCGGGTATCCAAGCAAGTTACCCGATATTTACCTTGGTTACGAGCCTCCGCAGCTGTCAGATGCTGGCTCCCAGTCTTTCACATTCAGTTCCCCTCACTCCCGATCACATGACTCCAATGCCCGCCCATAAACTTCAAGTGACAGGATCCTGCAAAATAACACATGCCTTTGCATGCGTTTTTCTCTGCAAAAACAGGATCCACTTTTGCATCAAAAAGATGCTCATGACGCATGCTAAAAAAACGTAGTGTGAAAGCAGCCTACCACACACAAAAAAATGTCACTTTGTTAACCTCTCATTTTTACCAGTATTGCTATAGAGATGTGCCCATTTTTCACAAATTTCCCCTTTTGCATTTCTTTGAGCTCCTGTAAAACATTACAGCTTGACTGGACAAGACCTAATATTGTGACCACTCCTCTGGGTGAGACCGTGAGTCATCCGGTGATTCATGCAGATTTATTTGCTTTTATAGACCTCGATGGACTCGACAACTTGCTTTGAATGACAGTTTTGTAGATTGTTGCTGAATAAAAGTTCTGCTACTGGAATAAAAAGACTAGGGATGATCGAATACTTCGATTATTCGGCTTCGCGGATATTTTCCGAATACCTCGCCGCTATTCAACTATTTGCGAATATTCGATGCGCAATGTAAGTTTATGGGGAAACCCGAATAACAACTATTCGGTACTATTCGGGCTTCCCATAGTCTCACATTGCGCATCGAATAGTCGAATAGCGGCGAGGTATTCAGAAAATATTCGCGAAGCCGAATATTGGAGGTATACGATCATCCCGAAAAAAGACGTAATGGATTATAATCTGTGTGATCCATAATAGCGGCAATGTGACAAATACATTGATCCCAATGAAGGCAGCGGGAACATTGGGCATTAATTCACGCCGTAGTCATTCCTGATACCAGTTAAATACGCCGTCGTTGCTCATTAAACTTTTAAAAAACGATGCAAGAATACTGGGCTCAGAGATTACTTTTGCATCTAGCTGGAGCAAGTCCCTTTTGCCACACAAGACCCCCAGAACTGATACTATTACGGTGAATGGGGTCCAGAACGTGGAAGGACTACAAAAAGTACTGATGTGAGCAAAGTCTAAAGATGTCCCTAATGTCTTAGGGTACGTGCTCACGATCAGGACTCACTGCATCCTGGATGCAGCGGGTCCTGACCTGTGGGGCCGTGAGTCTCCTCCGCAGGAGACCGCAGCTGCTTGTGCCCACGATCAGGGTTTGGGGCGCTGTGGTCTCTCGCTTGTGTTTTCCCTACGGAGGACAAATGCGAATCCGCCGCAAACAATTGACATGCTGTGGCTCGGAAAGCCGCACCGCAGTCAGTGTTTGATACGGAAAAAACAAGCACAACGGGCACAGGATTTCTACAAATCCATCCACTGTGCTTGTACTGTACAATGTAACATTTTCGATGCAGCGAAAACACTCTGCATCCAAAACACTGCAAACACTGATCATGGACACGCAGCCTTATAACCGCACTAAGTACTAGATATCCTCACATTAAAATAATTAATTTTATTGAGAATGGTGTCGCTGTATATCTCAAAATTAAGGCCTCATTTAGACGTCAGTATTTTTGCATCAGTGTCTGTATGCCAAGGCCAGGGGTGGCACAACTTACTAAGACTATAATTGAAAGATTGATATCAGTTCTGTGTTTTGGAGACACTCCAGGTTTTGGCAAATACTACTTAGACTAATTTAAAGGGTTATTCCTATATCGTAAAATAAATATTTCTAGTATATGCCAAGACGTTAATTCCCTCATTGAGAAGGGGGTGCAGCACCTTTTGTAGTCTTTTCTTGCAGAGTGGCTTCCTGGATACCGGTCATTGTACTGGTGGCATGAATATACCATAGAAACTTCAGCGGGATACCAGTAGAGAACGTAATGGTTGGCCCTTTTGTTAATGCATGGTAATAATAACCGGTGAAAGGTTTTCTTCCCATAATTCCTACAGTGTTAGGCTGCGTGCCCACCATCAGGGTTCACAGCGTTTTGGATGTAGCGTGTTTTCGCTGCATCCAAAATCCTGCATTGTGCAGTACAAGCACAGTAGATGGGATTTCTAGAAATCCTTTGCCCACTGTGCTTGTTTTTCCTGGACTAAAAACTGACCTGTGGTGTGGCTTCCAGCAGCAGCATGTTAATTCTTTGCTGCGTAGACGCAAGTGTTTTCCAGTGAGAGATCGCAGCTGCCCGAGCCCGGATCATGGTCACGAATAGCTGCGGTCTCCTGCGGAGGAGACTCGTGGCCCCACAGGTCAGGACCCACCACATCCAGGATGAAGCAGGCCCTGGTCGTGTGCACATACCCTTGGACTAAGTGCCCGTAGCCTGCAGTACCCCAACATATTCTGCAACGTTCCCATTAGCCCTCCATTCGCCAAATTGAGGCCAAAGTGTATTTTTCTGCTTCCGACTGGCTGGTATGTGTCTGCATATCATTTAACTATATAGGAGAGGGTAGCAAAGTCCTCTTTCTTGTACAGGAGGGCACTGTAGAGAAACGTAGGCTATGTAATAACATTTTTTAGTACTTTGTGTCCCTATAGTGGACAGATGCCTAGCTATTAGAGATGAGCAAACCTGAAAAGTAAAATTAGGTGTTCGTATCAAACACAGACTTTACAAAACAAATCAGCCTTCAAGTTTGGAGTTCGGGAGCTTCACGTATACAAATGACTCACTCGAGCATCACTGTGCTCGGGTAAACTTGGTGCTTGGCCCAGTGCGAGCCACTTGCAGGTTTGAATGGCTCTCACTGGGGGTAACAACAGCGTGATCGGATGTAGTGTGTGCCTCCCAAAAAATAAATGGAAAAATCCAGTCCACCCGCCCCCGGAAGCGATCTGTTTATGGTGAACTGCATGTGGGCAGAGACTCGAACTGCCCATTTAGTGACGTCCATTGAGGTTCAGGTCAAGTCTTGGTCCCAAACTGAACTTTATCTAAAGTCTGGCTGAACAGGGCAAACCGAACTTCAACAGCTCATCTGTCTCTACTACTATGGAGTGCATACGCTTCCTGAATATGTACATCCGACAGTGGGCAGCAACAGTGTAGATGCAGCACAAGTATCATGGAGGCGCAGTAAAAGCATGGTCTGCTTCATTTGACAAAAAAAAGCTTGGGCTCTTGGTGAAGTCATTGGCAGCTTTGTTGCATACCATGACCATGTTGTGTTACGACATTTCCCTCTTAAGGCCCCGTTACACGCTACGATTTATCTGACGATCTCGTTAGCAATGTGACACGCCCAGATCGTAGTTACGATTTGCCGAGATCGCTCATAGGTCGTTTATTAGCGGTCACACATACACATCTCACAAACGACGCTAAATCGTTCAGCGATATTGTCACGCTCCCCGGGTCCTCGGATCCCTACCCGGGTCCCCTGCTCCGATCCCCGGGTCTTCAGCTCCGCTCCCCGGCTCACCTGCCACTCTCCCCGCTCTCCAGCCTCCGGTGCCCGCACTTCCCAGGCCCCCTGGTCTCCGCTCCCGGCGCCCGACGGCTTCCCAGTTCCTGGCCGGCTCCCCTGCGTCCTCCCTTCAGCTTCCTGTCCTGGCTTCTGGCACCCGGGCTGCGCGCATGCGCATTAGGGCGCGCGCGCGGTCACTGAACCTTTCTTAAAGGGCCAGTGTCAATTAACAGGAAATGATGTACTCAGGTACAGGGTATATAGGGGGTTAATGTCCAAGGGAGCGGGGCCTGTTCTTCGTGTTTTCCCAAGCTAGGAGTCAGGTCTCCTTGTGTTCTATGAGATACTTACCTCTCTGTCTTCTAGAGCCGATCCTGCATCGCCATCCGGTCCTGCGGTACCTCGAACCCCGAACGCTGCCCATCTGCCATCCTGACAGTCCGTACCATCTCGGATCCCTGCGGTGACCCGTCATCTCGCTCCAACGGTTCCGGACCCTGCCTGACACCATCACGGCTTCCGAACCTGAGCTCCGTCACCCGGACCACCATCCGTGACCTCGTGGTCCCAGGGACTTCTCCATTTGCTCTCAGTGCACGGACTGTCCTGCTACCTACAGTGCTCCGGCTACCGGACTCCTTTCCCTCATCCGGGAGTTCGGCCCAGTGGATCCACCTCCAGGGTCTACCCGTCCATCTGGCCCTAACAGATATATTGTTTGACCAAGGCGGTCGTGTGAATGTTGTTCGTCGTTGGCAGGGTGTCAAACGTACCAATATGTCTACTGCTTTCCCAACGACAAACAATATTTTGAAACCGAACGACGTGTCAACGATCAACGATTTTCACCCTATTTGCGATCATTCGGAGTCGCTCGTAGGTGTCACACGCAACAGCGTCGCTAACGATGCCGGATGTGCGTCACGGAATCCGTGACCCTGACGACATATCGTCAGATAAATCGTAGCGTGTAACGCCGCCTTCAGTGTGAATAGGTACAGTATGACTAGTTCTCTTTTTGATAACATGGAATATCTACACATGCAACCTGCATGATGGCCTCTTCTGCTGAAGTATATAGTTTATAAATTATATATCTTACTCAGAACCTCACATTTCTAAGTTTTACACTATTTTCCTGGAAAAGACAGGTTGCAAAGAATAAATGCAAATTCCTCTGGGAATTGTCAGGCAAGACGTAATTGTCCATTGCAGAAAATAACGTCATGTGTCTAGATTTTTATTATCACAATGTGCAACTGGAATATTTGGTTATCATGATTTTCTTATTCTGAGGTTGAGCAGAGACAGATTATAGTCCAGACCGTGCCAGGTGTCCATATTACTATGGTGCCCTTGAGGTGGAGACTTTGAGCGGTCATGTCTAGATCAAGGTATAGACGGCTGATTGCAGCCGGCTATGTTTCCTCTGCAGTAATATAACAAATGTGGCATCTTGTATCTCAGCTGTAATGAGTCTGATATGTGCGGGTCAAATCTGATTAACCTTCCCCATCCTATTTCCTTTTTGCAGAGGAAATTATGGCAAAAAGCTGTCTGTAGCCAGTTACAGTAGTTATTTGTGAGAATTCTCCATTCCAACACTGAAAATAGCCCTTTTTGGGGAGGAAGCAGGAATGTATTTCTGAATAATGTTAATTTGTCCCTTGTTTTGTCTTCAGGAGCATGCTTCTCCCCATCCTCCTGGCTTCCTGTTTGCCGAATGGTGGGCAGTGTTCTCCTGATCGATTGACAGCGTGGAGCAGTGGGAGAGCAGTGCCACTGGCCAAAACTGTGCGCTCTTCCATGCTGAAAGCATAAGAAGCAATCAAAGGTGCATAGGGACATCAAAGTTAGAGGGATCCAGTCATCCAGCCAGAATATGAACCGGACTTACAAGCCCTGGCTCTACTCCTTACACTGGAGATTAACTATCACTGTCAGATTACAGTGAAGGACCGCAATCTAGGAAACAAGCAGTAAACTATAGCACTAAAAATCTGATCCATTGACCATCTGTGGTTCTCAGGTCCTCCAAGCATTACATGGACAGTAGTTCATTTCACTGTCACGTGTATTACTGCCCACTAGAAGGAAAATGAGCAGCCAATGCCAACTTACCCTGGCAACATCAACTTGTTAGTGGATCTCCTTTTTAAATAGATTGTCTAGCATGGGCTAGAGAAATGTCCGCCAGCGTCTAACGTACATGCGTTCTCCTGATACCAATGGATAATTCTGCTCCTCTTCCCTTTGAGAAAGGTTTGGTGGCAATTGGGAAACTTGACAACTCATTTACTCCTAGGATAGTTCATGGGGATGCCCTATCTTTTTTTTTTTTTCCCCCAGAAAAGTCTAGAATGTCAATGAAGAAGGGGAAAAAAAGTCCAGCAACCGATCTTCTAAAATTCCAATACTTTATGATCCAAAAATTAAAATAGTGAAAAACGCTAGTGCAAAAACCAGATAGCCACAGAAGTCAATAAAAATCAGACGCGTTTCGGATGTTACTCCTTAGTCGTTGTTTCTGCAGTCTAGAATGTGGTTAAATATGTCACATGCTGTTAATTCACTTTCACGGAGAGATCATGGTACCTGGGCTGCGCTTGCAGAAATTAAGAATCCTCGATGGTATAAAATAAAGGTTTTTATTACACTAATGCATTCGTCGACAGAATGGCGCATTTTTCAAGGTATAAATTATTATTATTTTTTTGCGTTTAAAAGGTGGATGTCTGGCCCCAAAATGCGTTGGTGTAATAAAAACCTTCATTTAATACCATAGCTGAGTCTTCATTACCACAAGATAACGTGATATCTCCACTAAAGTGAATTGCTATCTAGAAGAACTTTTATTTCTAAGGGTACCGTCTCACTAAACGATGTACCAGCAATTCCGACCATGATACGACCTGGTCAGGATCCCTGGTGCGTCGCTACATGGTCGCTGGTGAGCTGTCAAGCAGGCAGATCTCACCAGCGACCAGCCACCATCGACTCATGTAACGATGCTGCGCTTGGTGACCAGGGTAAATATCGGGTAACTAAGCAAAGCGCTTTGCTTGATTACCCGATATTTACCCTGGTTACCAGCGTACACCACTTGGCGCTGGCTCCCTGCACACATGGCCAGGGTACACATCGGGTTACTAAGCAAAGCGCTTTGCTTAGTTACCCGATATTTACCCTGGCTACATGAGCAGGGAGACAGCGCTAAGCGGTGTACGCTGGTAACCAGGGTAAATATCGGGTAACTAAGCAAAGTGCTTTGCTTAGTTACCTGATATTTACCCTGGTTACCAGCGTACACCGCTTACACAGAGTCGGTGCTCGTTGGTCTCCCACCGTCAAACACGCCAATGTGTGCTGCACAGCGGGAGACGAACGAGCAAAAAAGAACCAGAGCAGTTTGTAACGATCAGCAATTTCACAGCAGGGGCCAGGTCGCTGCTTATTGTCACACACAGCGAGATCGCTGATGAGGTCACTGGTGCGTCACAAAACCTGTGACTCAGCAGCAATCTCGCCAGCGATCTCGCTGTGTGTGAAGTACCCCTAGGGGTCTTAGAGATGTTGTTTGAACCCTCCACCCAGGGGCGGACATATCGTTGGTGCAATCTGTGCAGCTGCACAAGGGCCCAAGATAGAAGAGGGCCCATTTCCACCTCCAAAGCAGGTGGACATGTGTATCATGATGAACTATTGGACTGCAAAGGGGCCCTGTGTATTGTTCTTGCGCAGGGGCCCTTTTCTGTCTGTGTCCACCAGATCCACCGCGTAATCCTCATTAGTATGTGAGTGTTTGTGTGTGGGAAGACTAAAAACACCCTAGTAATGTGCGTCGCATTGCTCGATCATGGGAGTGGGTATGTAAAATTGATACCGATGGTAATAAAATCAGAATTATTTTGTGTTGAGCCAGAAAATATTTTTTGTATTCCTAAACCCATCATTAGCTGGCCTACGGATAACAGGATAGATCGATGCCATGATATGTCTGACTCATTTCCTCATTCACCTCATGCACACCGCCACGTGTGACATTTTCAGGACCTCTGGGAAAAGATGTTAGAGAAAATTGGAAAACTGAATAGGCTTGAGCCGTCTATCTAATTCCTTTATCAGTGCAGTCTCGGGTGTCATGTCACCAAACCTTTCTGCCTTGTGGCTCTTCCACCTAGGTTTTGTTGAGTTTAACTATATTCGGCTTCTCAATTCCCCAAGGACAGAACCGGTTTTAGACAAAGTGGGTTCCTGGGCAAAAGATAAAAGTGGGGCCCCAACTGCTAACATACTGCACCATCACACAAAGAATTAAGTTGCATTTACAGGAGCTGATATCAGACCTTTAAACGGGCGCGATCGACTATAGTAAAGTCATCTGGTGCTTATGGAAAGGCCTCACACGGGCTGACAAAGAACGATGAGGTTAGAACGATCGCTAATAAATCATTCTGTCCCCATACAGATTGTTATCTGCAGCAAATGTCCTGTTTACGCCGAGCACTGTGTTGCCAAGAACAATGGTCCTGATTCATTAAAACTGGCATTATGCAGGCCTGTCTTAATAAATGAAGCCACTGGAGATATATTCACGTAATTCATTAAAATGAGCACACCACTTAATGAATTAGATATCTTACAAGTCCTGTGTGCCTCCAGCACAAATATACATACACACACACACACACATGTATATACACATAGAACATACATACCCACACATACAGTATATATAAAAACACAAAAAAATACACACATATATACAGTATATGTGTATACATATATATACACACACAGAACCACCATCAGTACATGAGTGAGGCACCAGAACCACCATCAGTACATGTATACAGCACCAAGCTTAGTACAGTGATGAATTGTAATGTCAGGTCAGCCCCATATATAATTGTATTATTTGAGTAATTGAGTTCCCTGTATGTTCTTACCAATGGTAAGGATAGGTTATGTGCGCACGCTGCGTCTTTTTGTGACCACAAAGATGCAGCGTCTTTGGCCCCAAAATAACGCACAAAAACGCACCCACAGGAAAGACGCATAAACAAATGCATGCGTTTTTGTGCGTTTTTGATGCGTTTTGATGTGTTTTTTTGTTGCGATTTTGTCTAGTGCATTCAATGGGTGAAAAATACAGTGAAAGTCGCAAAAAGAGTTGACATGCTACATCTTTGTGGTCACCACAAAGACGCAGCCATAAAAAACTGCACTGTGCGGACACCAAAAATAAAATCTCATAGACTTTGCTTGGGAAGGAAATTCATGCAGTTTTGAGACCAAAACTGCACGCAAAAAACGCGGCAAAAAATGCAGCATGTGCACATAGCCATATACTACAAATTGTTATCAATCATCATCAGACTGCAAACCATACAGGACCCACAGTACTGATGAGACTCATGCAAAATAACACAAATAAACATTTACATGCAGTACCTTTTATAGATGACGTCATCCCAAATTGGAGTTGTTCCTTCCGTATTGGCTCCATGTAGTACAGACGCCATAATGACATTTCACTCAAACATCTTTTCTCCAGATTTCCCTCTTTTCCATCTTCAGCAGCACTTCTCAACACAGTGCACTTAAAAATAAAAATCTCATTATACTGCCCAAGAAATATGACAGTCTCCCATAATGCACCCCTGAATAAATAATTGACCCTCACAGTGCTTCCTGCACAAAATATCCCCTAATACTGCCCTTCTCCATAATATCCTCTACACACTGGCCCTCTCCACAATATCATCGTCACACACTGCCCCTCTCCATAATATTCCTCCCCAACACTGCCTATCTCCATAATATCTCCCTCACATTGCTCCTCTCCATAATATGCTCCCCACACACTGTCTCTCTCCATAATATCCCCACACACTGCCTCCTCTCCATAATATCCTGCAACACACTGACACTCTCCATAGTATTCCCCCACACACTGCCCCTCTGTATAAATGCCCCTTATACTGCCCCTCTCTATAATATTCCTCCACAAGCTGTCCCTCTCCATAATATGCCCCCACACACTGACCCTCTGTATAATGTGCTCCTCTGCCTCAGTCCTGGCACCATACTGTTCAAATATATTCACGTCTGAAAGATGCAAATGCATTTGAATATAAGAAGGGAGTCCAGGTAAGTTCCTGTTGTGCAGGCCTGGACTCCTGCGTTGTTTAGGACCTTTGGTGAGATGGTCTTTCTGTAGTCATAACCTGCATAAACTGCAGTAATAGTATAGAATTTGTCATATCGCTGCAGTTTGTGTATAAACCACTGGGGACCCCTCAGTGAGTGTGGGCACCGGCCAGCTGCCCAGTTTGCCTGCCCCTAATGCTGGTCCTGACAGAAGACTAAGGGGTACTTTGCACGTTGCGACATTGCTACTGCGATATCGTCGGGGTCAAATTGAAAGTGACGCACATCCAGCGCCGGTAACGACGTCGCAACGTGTAAAGCCTAGATGCGCCGATAAACGATCGCAAAAATGTCGAAAATCGGTGATCTGTGTAGTGTTGGTCATTTTCATAATGTCGCACCAATAGGAGTTACGATGTTGTTCCTCGTTCCTGGGGCAGCACACATCGCTGTGTATGAAGCTGCAGGAGCGAGGAACATCTCCTTACCTGCCTCCACCGGCTATGTGGAAGGAAGAAGGAAGAAGGCTCATCTCCGCCCCTCCGCTTCTATTGGCCGCCTGCCGTGTGACGTCGCTGTGACGACGCACGACCCGCCCCCTTAGGAAGGAGGCGGGTCGCCGGCCAGAGCAACATTGCAGGGCAGGTAAGTGCGTGTGAAGCTGCCGTAGCGATAAAGTTTGCTACGGCAGCGATCACAAGATATCGCATGTGCGATGGGGGCGGGGACTATCGCGCTAGGTATCGCTATCATCGGCTAGCGATGTCGCAACATGCAAAGAATCCCTTAGTATGACATATATATATATATATATATATATATATAAAATTCTAAAATCAGTTCCACTAAAGATTTTCTCCTGATCAGTTAAATGAAACATCCTAACACCTTTTGGTAAAGATCTTTTCTGTATCTGATCATTTCAAGGGACCTCGGGAGCCAAGCAACCTCCAGCCCCTGGTGACTGCTGCACGGTATTAACCAGGCGTCACAGACATTATTTTGGGTGTGATTACTATACAGATTTTCAGATTCTCTGGTGATTTTAGTGCCAGAGATTATGATAGTATTTCATTCATTTATTTGATAACTGCAGCATTAAATTTATCCTAAAAATATCACTTCTTTTTCCAGTATGCATTTTTTTTTCCATTGTAAAACGCTAAAAGTGTAGATAGTGACGGAAAGTTAAAAGGGGATCTGAAAATTAAATACAATATTTATTTGAAAAATAAATACGAAATATATATGAACGAAGGTGTTTTGGGTAGTGGTTTAATTATATTTGCATATTTTATTTACATTTTTTTAATCTCACAGCATGATCTAAGTTTTGCGTGTCTAGTACTTTTTGTTTTTACCAATTTACTTTTTTTTTTTTTGTAAGTCCACAGCCAGATTTACACCAGTATTTCACATTTAGAATATGGCCGCAATACACAGACTGGCCTCAGTCAACATCCTCATAGGCATATATGGGGCTGTCATCCTTGATCCCTCTAAATGCTTTTAGAGCGATTAATGAGTAATATTGGTTGTACAAGGGCATCTTAATAAATTGGATTATCATCAAAAAGTTCATTTATTTCAGTAATTCAATACAAAAAGAGAAATATATATATTATATAAAGTCATTACACACAGAGTGATCTATTCCTATATATTATATAGAGTCATTACACACAGAGGGATCTATTCCTATATATTATATAGAGTCATTACACACAGAGGGATCTATTCCTATATATTATATAGAGTCATTACACACAGAGGGACCTATTCCTATATATTATATAGAGTCATTACACACAGAGGGATCTATTCCTATATATTATATAGAGTCATTACACACAGAGGGATCTATTCCTATATATTATATAGAGTCATTACACACAGAGGGATCTATTCCTATATATTATATAGAGTCATTACACACAGAGTGATCTATTCCTATATATTATATGGAGTCATTACACACAGAGTGATCTATTCCTATATATTATATGGAGTCATTACACACAGAGGGATCTATTCCTATATATTATATAGAGTCATTACACACAGAGTGATCTATTCCTATATATTATATAGAGTCATTACACACAGAGGGATCTATTCCTATATATTATATAGAGTCATTACACACAGAGGGATCTATTCCTATATATTATATAGAGTCATTACACACAGAGGGATCTATTCCTATATATTATATAGAGTCATTACACACAGAGTAATCTATTCCTATATATTATATGGAGTCATTACACACAGAGGGATCTATTCCTATATATTATATAGAGTCATTACACACAGAGGGATCTATTCCTATATATTATATAGAGTCATTACACACAGAGTGATCTATTCCTATATATTATATAGAGTCATTACACACAGAGGGATCTATTGCTATATATTATATAGAGTCATTACACACAGGGTGATCTATTCCTATACATTGTATAGAGTCATTACACACAGAGGGATCTATTTCAAGTGTTTATTTCTGGTAATGTGGATGATTATGGCTTATAGCCAATGAATACCCAAAAGTCATTATCTCAGAAAATTAGAATCATTACCACAAAACACCTGCAAAGGCTTCCTAAGTGTTTAAAATGGTCCCTTAGTCTGGTTCAGTAGGCTACACAATCATGGTGAAGACTGCTGACTTGACAGATGTCCAAAAGACAGTCATTGACACACTCCACAAGGAGGGTAAGCCACAAAAGGTCATTACTAAAGAAGCTGGCTGTTCACAGAGTTCTGTATCCAAGCATATTAATGCCAAGTTGAGAGGAAAGAAAAAGTGTGGTAGAAAAAGGTGCACAAGCAACTGGGATAACCGCAGCCTTGATAGGATTGTTAAGAAAAGAAAAGAAAGAAGCAGATTTTTCAGATCTGATCATCTTTTAGAATGGATCTGTTGGGAAACTGATTTCTGCTGGATCTGGGTTTTTTTAACATGGGAGACTATGGGCAACGGATCCGTTAATGGATTGCTATTTAGCCATAATTGCATCTGTAACTGATCCGTTGTTTTCTTAACAGATCCGTTACAAATGGACGATAAACAGCAATCCGTTAATAGATCAGTTGTTTATAGTTGTGATGCAGTCGTTGGGTCGTTTTGTACTAGCACTTCTTCTGATGGGCAGATGCCTCCTTCTCCTCTATCATACAAGGTCTACTCCACCTTAGGCTATGTGCGCACGTTGCGTCGGAGTACCTGCAGTTTATTCTGAACGTTTTCCTTCCCTTGGTTTTTGACCAAATGGCTTTTGACCATTTTTTAGCGCTAAAAACGCATGCGTATTTACCTCGTTTTTAGTGTTTTCAGCGCTTTTTACCTGCATTTTCACCTGCGTTTCTGCAAATGCGTTTTGTAGATTAAGACACTGAGAAATAAAGTTGGACTAGTCAAAAAGAATGAAAAAAAGAGAAAAAAAATGATTATATTCACTTTTATTATAACTATATGTAAAATCAACAATTATAATGAAATAATAGCGGTTATGCACATTTTTAGCGAAAAATTGGTGATATTTATTATTTTAGAACATTTACATTTTCGGTTATTGTGTGTGTGTAAAGGAACATTAGAACCCATTAATGTTTGGCCAGAAAAGCATGCGTTTTTGTAGCCAAAAACGCAGTGGAAAAGCAGGTAAAAAGCATGAAAAACGCAGGAAAGTTGATTTTGGTTGCATTTTGCCATTTCTCATTGACTCCAATGGTAAGGAAACGCTGCAGAAATGGCAAAAACAACTGACATGCTGCTTCTTTTTCTGCATGGTTTTTGACCCAAAATATGCAAATTAAACGCTGCAGAAAAAAAAGCAAAGTGCAGACAGGATTTCATCTTTTCCCATAGACTTTGCTGGAAAACAAAAACGCATGCGTTTTAGCGCAAAAACGCTGCCGCTAAAAACGCTGCGGAAACGCGGGAAAAAACGCAACGTGCGCACATAGCCTTACATCTAGAATTTAAGGCACCTGTCTTTCCAGCCCCCAGCCTCAACCCAAATCTTGTTACGTACATACAACTAGAAGATGAATCATATGAACAATGGTGGATATACCAAAATATTTACATAAGTCATTTTGGCCAAGGCTTCACAAAGACATTGGCCTGGACACGCGGCACGGGCATGCTACATCGGACATAATGGAAGTTAGGCTGACTTCACAGGTCCTGTAATCATCCATTAAAACAGATCCTGCAGAGATCCATTGGCAAAATTATTTCTGCCAGATCTATTTTTTTAACATGGGAGTCTATGGAGAATGGATCCATTAGCGGATTGTTAACGGATCAATTATCCATAGACTCCACATGTTAAAAACGGATCCAGCCAACATCCGTTATTTAACAACGGACAAATTCCTTGTGTTTGCACAACTTTTTTGCAAACGGATTTCTACTGAATCCGTGATAACGGATGACTATAGGACATGTGAATCCAGCAAAGTTTCTTATTTTCATGTGGACTATTTATTTTAAAAAAAAATAAAAAATGAAAAGTTACACTTTGAGGGAAATGGTTTTTTGTGTATATACTGCGTAACTTGGGGTCAAGTACACATTTCAAGATTTTAAAAAATTTCATTTTTTTGGATCAGATTAAATTTTTTGGGGTATTAAAATACAGAAAATGAGAAAAGCCGTTGTGAATATTCTGTTTATAGATCCCCAATAGATGTGGCCGCATATGAAAGAATCCAAGGCATGCACAGAAAGAATGCAGTCGGAATTATGACAATTGAAGATGGAATCCGGCAGTGCAAGTAGGGCCGTAGCTAGGCACTTCCTAATCCTTTATGAGAGACTGTTCCTATGCCATCAACACAGACGCTTACATACGATCTCCTACCATTTTTGGTCTAAAGGCCGCTTTACACTCTACGACATCGCTAAAGCGATCTCGTCGGGGGTCACGGAATTTGTGACGCACATCCGGTCGCTTTCGCGATGCTTTGCATGTGACACCTATGAGCGATTTTGAATCGTCGCAAAAATGTTTAAAATCGCTCATCGGTGACATGGGGGTCCATTCTCGAATATCGTTGCTGCTGCAGTAGTGATGTAGTTCCTCGTTGCTGCGGCAGCACACATCGCTCCGTGTGACACCGCAGGAACGAGGAAGCTCTCCTTACCTGCGTCCCACCAGCAATGAGGAAGGAAGGAGGTGGGCGGGATGTTACGTCCCGCTCATCTCCGCCCCTCCGCTTCTATTGGGTGGCATCGCTGTGACGCCGCCCGGACCGCCCCCTTGGAAAGGAGGCGGTTCACCGGTCACAGCGACGTCGCTAGGCAGGTAAGTAGTGTGACGGGTGTGGGCGATGTTGTGCGCAGCGATTTGCCCGAGTCCCACAACCAATGGGGGTGGGTACCCACACTAGCGATATTGGTACCGATATCGCAGCGTGTAAAGTGGCCTTAATACTTCACTTCAGCTACATAGCATGGTTACTAAGTTCGGTTTTAGAAGAATGGGGGTAGAACTTTTTTCTTTCATTCAACCATATGCTGTTTTTCATGTCCATGTATAAACTGTGATCATTTTTATTTTTTTTATTTTTCCGTCAATATAGCCCTATGAAGGCTTGTGTTTTTGCAGGACGAATTGTACTTTTGAATGACGCCATTCATTCTTTTTTTTTTTTTATAACTGAATGTTTTATTACATTTTTTAAACAGACAGAAAAATTATATGGATGCATAGGTATGTCCCACAAGCATGTGAGCAATCACTGTAAACCAAAAATCAGGATACATATCTTATTATCCACTGATACAATAAAAACAGGGAATGCGACAAGACAAACAATACAATACTAGACAAGGAAATATAAGGAAGGGGGGAATGGAGTGGGGAGGGTGAGTATATAATAATAATAATTTTATATAGTGCTAGTAATTCCACAGCGCTTTACATACATTGGCAACACTGTCCCCATTGGGGCTCACAATCTAGAGTCCCTATCTGTAGGTCTTTGGAGTGTGGAGAACACACAAACTCCTTGCAGATGGTGTCCTTGGCGTTATTTGAACCCAGGACCCCAGCACTGCAAGGCTGGAGTGCTAACCACTGAGCTACCGAGCCGCCCATATATCAGGCTTCTATCAAGACCATACCTCACTATTATTCTTTATTAGCCCAATAAGTGTCCCAAAGTGACCAAACACTCTCAAAATGATCCACCGTATTATTTGACAGGGCAGATAGATACTCCATCCTTCTCACATCTTGGATCTGAGAATGGAGAACGGTAAGTGAGGGTGGATGGGCCGACCTCCAGTTACGGGCAATTAGGCATCTAGCTGCTGTGGTCATGTGTAATAGTAACCGCTTCACTGTTTTCCCCAGCTGAACAAGTGGTATATTTAATATATAGAATTTAGGATCCAGGGAAACCCGAAGGTCAGTCACTTTATATATAAGAGATTGCACCAACCTCCAGAAGCACTGGATAATGGGGCATACCCAGAATATGTGCGGTATGTCTCCTCCTGTAGCTCCACACCTCCAACAATTGTCGGGTATAGCTGGGTTTAGTTTATGTAGTAATGAAGGGGTGTGATACCAGTACGACGCCATTCATTCTACCACATGCACTGGAAAAGTGGAAAAAAATTCCAAGTGCGTTGAAATTGCAAAAACAAAAGCGCAATCGCACAATAGTTTTTCGGGTGGTTTTATTTACCACGTTCACTATAAGTTAAAACTGTATCAGTTTATAATTGTTTTGTGTGTGTTAAAAAAAATTAAGACTTTTGCAAGAAAAACATTTTTGCTTTGGTCACCATTTTCCAAGACCCATAATGTTTTTATTTTTCATAATCTGAGAGTAAGGGGTACTTTGCACGTTCCGACATTGCTAGCATCGGCTAGCAATGCCGAGCGCGATAGTACCCGCCCTTGTCGCACATGCGATATCTTGTGATAGTTGCCATAGAGAACATTATCGCTACGGCAGCTTCACATGCACTTACCTGCCCTGCGACGTCTCTCTGGCCGGCGACCCGCCTCCTTCCTAAGTCACAGCGACGTCACACGCCAGGCAGCCAATAGAAGCGGAGGGGCGGAGATGAGCGGGACGTAAACATCCCGCCCACCTCCTTCCTTCCGCATTGCCGGTGGACGCAGGTAAGGAGATGTTCCTCGCTCCTGCGGCTTCATACACAGCGATGTGTGCTGCCGCAGGAACGAGGAACAACATCGTATCTCCTATTGGTGCGATATTATAAAAATGACCGACGCTACACGGATCACCGATTTTCGACGCTTTTGCAATCGTTTATCGGCGCATCTAGGCTTTACACGTTGCGACGTCGTTACCGGTGCCGGATGTGCGTCACTTTCGATTTGACCCCGACGATATCGCAGTAGCGATGTCGCAGCGTGCAAAGTACCCCTAAAGGCTACTTTACACGCTGCGATATCGGTCCCGATATCGCTAGCGTAGGTACCCGCCCCCATGGGTTGTGCGACACAGGCAAATCGCTGCCCGTGTTGCACAACATCGCCCAGACCAGTCACACATACTTACCTGCCCGGCGACGTTGCTGTGACCGGCGAACCGCCTCCTTTCTAAGGGGGCGGTTCGTTCAGCGTCACAGCGACGTCACAGCTCACTGAACCGTCGCCCAATAGAAGCGGAGGGGTGGAGATGAGCGGGACGTAACATCCCGCCCACCTCCTTCCTTCTGCATAGCGGCCAGGAGGCAGGTAAGAAGAGGTTCCTCGTTCCTGCGGCGTCACACGGAGCGATGTGTGCTGCCGCAGGAACGAGGAACAACTTCGTTACTGCTGCAGTAACGATAATCGAGAATGGACCCCCATGTCACCGATGAGCGATTTTACACGTTTTTGCGACGATGCAAAATCGTTCATCGGTGTCACACACAACAACATCGCTAATGCGGCCGGATGTGCATCACAAAATCTGTGACCCCAATGACTCCACATTAGCGATGTCGTAGCGTGTAAAGCCCCCTTAAGTGGTGGCTTCATTTTTGCGCCCTGAACTGACTCTTTTTACTGATACTATTTGGGGGAATATTTGATGTTTTGCTTGCCTTTTATTACATTTTATTGTAATGTTGTGGCAACCAAGACACCGTACTTCTGGCTTTTTTTTGTTTCTGTTACGCAGTTTACCAATTGTATTAATTTATTTTACATTTTGATAGGTCAGACGTTTTAAGAGCACAGAGATAGCAAATATGTGTATTTTTTTTAATTGTTTGATATTTAATAGGGTAATGGGGGGTGATTTGAACTTTTGTGGAGGAATTGGCATATTACATGGAGCGCTTTCTGTGTGTTCTGAATATATAGTACAGGAGATATCAGATATCGCTGCTCTATACTCCTCACACATATTCATACAGCAGGTATTTGATGTTTTTCTGTTTTAAGTACATTGAAACATTGATAAACTCCCCCTCCATATAATCATTACTAAATGATTTGCCTTTGGCGTAAATTATGAAGATAAAAGACTCGACTCTAGAATATCATGTTAAAGAAATCTAGTAAGTCAAGAAACTCCTGGCATCATACCCTGAGGTGTGGGAGGAATTCGCCTTCTTACTGTTGTACAAGAGTAATTTGTGCTCTTATTTTAATATATGGCTGGAATGCATTTAAGAATGATATAGATATCAACTGAATGGTCATATTACGTCCAAGTGCGATATTTTCATAAGCAAATCAGGGAGATAAGGAATTTTGCATAAATTCTTCTACTTGCCTTCTGCTAAGTTAATGTGACCGAGGATTCGATGCTGCTTTATCGGGGGGTCAAAGTTTGCATTAAAGGCTGAGTTTTAAGTTTATTTTTAGCAGTCTACATAAAAAATGTTTTGTTGTGTTTAGTATATATATATATATATATATATATATATATATATATATATATATATATATATATATATACATATATATATATATATATTCCCTAGTGTGTTTTGCCTGATTTCCATTTATACCTTATTCTTTGTTTAATTTTAGAATATGTAGAGTGTCGCGGGGTGGTAGTCAGATTGAGTCCAAACATCCCGGTATGCTACATGAAGTACATGGTCCCGTGTGGGTGTGTGGACTTGTAAGGTCTGGGCACTATGCCCGTGCAGGCCGCATCTTGCCGCTGACGCTGGTTGGCCTGGACTGCATGATGACTCGTTTCCACAAGAATACCACAAGTTTATTTTACCAACATTATTTTACTCAATGGTCCATCTTTGTCAATAACTTTATACACCCGATAGCGGGCACATATCTTCCAGCACGTTTCAAGTCTACAAAGCATATTCAGACACCTTCTCAGTTCCCGCTGGGTTTCTTTCGATCTTACCGGTCCTGTGAGTCCCAGCAAAATCCAGCATAGGGTTACGATCCACTTCATGACGGTCACTTTCCCTTTCTGCAGATCCACATCCAATCTCCTTGTAGAGGAGGGTCGGGGATTTTGCCACTATGGCCAGAGTAGTGCCTTGTGCTTCCAGATGCTTCCATATCCACATCTGATCTCTATTGTAGAGAAAGGTGGTAAGCAGTAGCCAGTGCTGCCAGAAAAGAGAGTTGCACTATAGGACGCTTGGGGAGACTGCACCCAGGAAAGCCGATTATGTTCACATACCAGTCCATGTCCGTCTGCTACGTTTTAGGCTTGGTGTAATACTGCTAGAATCCTTTCCTCCAGACCATTCTGCCTGGGGCCACTTTGTTAGATGGACAGTCTCTAGCCTCGGCGTTGTCTCATGTTGTGGCTCAGTCAACAGTTAGGCTCACGCTATCCCCAATTCGGTCTCCTTTTCTCCCGCCACAGATCACCCACTGTATGCGGCCTCGACAACCTACAGACTATATGTGCCTTTCTATCACTCACTGAGTGTTCACTAACTTTCAAGAAGGAACAGTCTCTTTCCCCATAAGCTAACCTTTCCCACTTTGACTTGTCCCCACGCTTAACTATCTCTTACCCTATAGTCTGGTAACTATTTATACAGTACTAAGTGTTATTCATTATACATTACACTGGAGCACAGGGTCCGACACCCCGCAGCCCTGCCAATTAGCTGTTGTCGATGCCGGTAGCGGAGCTCCCCCGTCAACTGATAGCAGCCACGGCTTGTTTACTGCACATCCAACTCCTATTAAAATCAATAGGAGGCGGATGTGTGGTACCCAGCCGTGGATGTTATCAGTTGATGGGGGAGCTCCAGAAATTAGCATTTCCGGCCACCTGCTGCCACTAGTATCAAGAACAGCTCATCAACGGGGGTGCCGAGTGTTGGACCCCTGCCAATCAGACATTCATGACCTATCCTAAGGATAGACCATCAATGGAAAAGTAGTGGGCAACCTCTTTAACATTTTCCTGGTGCAAAAAGTACTCAAGATCCTCTCCACGTACACACTTGCTATATATTCTGTGCTACGTCTGTACTGAAGCGCGCTTGAAGTGTGTGTGACAACTTGGTAAGGACGCAGCATAATGAGTGCTAGCTTGTGACAACAGTACCCCTGGGGGTAGTTGGCGTGGCTCATGTGTTTAGTCTCTAGTTTGTCATAATGCCTCTGACTCAAGTTTTATTTGGAAAAGCAAATGCACTACATAGAGGCAAATGGCATGTGAGTCATGAACAATAATTCAGATTTATAGACGAGTGATGGGACTGACAATTTCTAGAGAAAGAAGGAGAGTTTAGATTTAACCAGTGTGGTGATTTCCAGAGGTGTGAAAGTGGCAGGAACATTTTCGGGTGGGCCAGCCAACCATCAAATGAGTAGTGGGATGTCCCAACTCTTGAAGGCTGGATTGGGGAGTTGGATGTCAAATTGCCTGGTCCATTTTTACATTCAGGAGATAAAGCACCACCTTAAATTTCTGGCAATGTTATTGCCTTCACTGTATTGTGAACTAACTCGCTTGGCCAAGTGTGCATGTATATGAAGAGGTAAGACCCAATAAGACGCATGACCACCTTAGGGCTCGTACCGATGTCCATGAAATTTGGTCCAAGTAGGAACCACGATGCAGGTCTCCCGAAATCGACAGCCTCATGCATTTATCAGTATATTAAGTTTTGGTCTGAAGATAGTCCGTGCATTGTGGTCCGTGCTCGCACCGAGTTTCATGGATGTCTGAATGAGCCCTTAAAGAGGACCAACCACCAGGATTTTCCTATGTAACCTAAAGCCAGTGCTATACTGGCGCTATCAGGCTGCTTCTCTACATACCTGTAGTTATGAGGTTGAATGTAAAGGTTATGAAATACAGGCAAGTAAAGTTTGTGACATGCACTGTTACTTGATTGATAACAGCTACAGAATATCTAATAGGTGAGTTGTTTTTTGCCAGTTATTCCCACTCCTGTCTGTCTATTCTTCCTCCCCCTGTCCCTGTTATTACAGAGGGAGGAAGGACAGGGGGAGGAAGGACAGACAACAGACAGGGGCGGAAATTACTAGCAAAATCCGACCCACCTATTAGATATTCTGCAGCTGCTATCAATCAAATAACAGTGCAATTCACAAACTTTACTTGCCTGTATTTCAGAAACTATACAGCCGATCTCACAACTAAAGGTATGCATAGAATCAGCATGATAGCGCCAGTATAGCACTGGCTTTAGTTTATATATGAAAATCCTGGTGGTTTGTCCTCTTTTATGGAAGGATGATGAGTTTCTTGAACAAGGTGACCACTTTAGTGCTTTGCACAAAGGATGATGAGTCTCTTCTTTCAGAAAGAGTTAAGTTCCGTACCTTCCAATAAGATTCAGATGCGCTATCATCTGCTCTTGAGCTTCGTTTTTAATCTGTTGCCAAACCTTTGATTTGGAGATATTTTGGCCTTTCTTTATAAAGCAAGGAAATTCGCTCATACACAGCACTAAATCCATATGGATTATTTTCAGTTTCTTCATTAGGCGAGTTTTTATTTTTTTTCTTTCTTAAAAGACCAAACTTGAGAGGAGGATGGAGCTGATGAAAGTGAACGCTCTGCGGGAAATATTGTGCAAGGATTGGGATCACTGATCGTGATGGCTGAGTGCCTCTGTATTAATAATATCTTAAGACTGGGGCCTGTGTTCATACTGTGGGCAGATTTATTCTTTCATTATGCAGCGATTTGCTCTGGCGTTAGACAAATTTTTATAGGGGCCATGATGTATATCTCTAAATAGCCACGATATGGCCACGTTGTAGCACCGTATCCCAAGCATTTTTTACAGAATACAATGTACATTCTTTCCTATTCGAAACTGCTGGAAAACCCTATTGACCACATTTTATAATATTTTGGAACCGTTAATCTTTATACTGTTTTATTTTACTTTCAATATAGCATGGAACATTCCTGACACTTTGTACAGCCATTGAGCAACACGGGTTGTATCTGCTGAAGCTCATAGTTACTTTTCATGGTTGAAAAGTGGTGGAAACGAGACTTAAGGGGGCTTTACACGGTAGCGATATCGCTAGCAATTTGTAGCGATAGCGAGCGTGTAAGTACCCGCCCCCGTCGTGCATGCGATTGTTTGTGACCGCTGCTGATAATGTTCGCTACGGCAGCGTCACACGCACTTACCTGGTCGGCGGCGTCGCTGTGACTGCCGAACAATCCCTCCTTCAAGGGGGAGGGACGTTCGGCATCACAGCGACGTCACCGCAACGTCACTAAGCGGCTGGCCAATCAAAGCGGAGGGGCGGAGATGAGCAGGACGTAACATCCCGCCCACCTCCTTTCTTCCGCATTGTGGCCGGCGGCAGGTAAGGAGACGTTCCTCGGTCCTGCGGTGTCACACATAGCGATGTGTGCTGCCGCATGAGCGATGAACCACCTGGATAAACAACCCTTACCGATTTTTGAGTTTGGGACGACCTCTCCATGGTGAATGATTTTCACCATTTTTGAGGCCGCTTAAGGTCGCTGGTCAGTGTCACAC
Organism: Anomaloglossus baeobatrachus; assembly: GCF_048569485.1. Classification (NCBI taxonomy): domain Eukaryota; kingdom Metazoa; phylum Chordata; class Amphibia; order Anura; family Aromobatidae; genus Anomaloglossus; species Anomaloglossus baeobatrachus. Next base: position 56,930,732 of record NC_134361.1, on the reverse strand, counting down.
GCTGCGATATTGTTAATGACGCCGGATGTGCGTCACTAACAACTTGACCCCGACGACCAAACATTAACGATATCGTAGCGTGTAAAGCCCCCTTAAATAATAAACCAATATTACGGCTCATGCAGATGACAGTATTTTCCGTCCTAGTGTAATCCAACAAATCATCAAATCGCACTCTGACCAATATTATTTAATGAGCACATGTCCAATTTTTTTTTCCTTGGACTGAGTGGCCCAAGGAAAAAAATTGCAGCATGCAAAAAAATCACAGTATGCACTCGGATGGTCAGAATCTTTTCTTGGATGGAGAAAATATGGTCGTGTGACCATAGCCTAAAGGCCGCTTTACACGCTGCGATATCGTGACCGATATCGCTAGCGTGGGTACCCGCCCCCATCGGTTGTGCGACATAGGCAAATCGCTGCCCGTGGCGCACAACATCGTCCAGACCCGTCACACTACTTACCTGCCCTGCTACGTCGCTGTGACCAGCGAAACGCCTCCTTTCTAAGGGGGCAGTTCGTTCAGCGTCACAGCTGCGTCACTGAACCGCCACCCAATAGAAGCGGAGGGGCGGAGATGAGCGGGATGAGGCAGGTAAGGAGAGGGTCCTCGTTCCTGTGGTGTCACACGGAGCGATGTGTGCTGCCGCAGGAACGAGGAACAACTTCGTTACTGCTGCAGCAACGATATTAGAGAATGGACCCAGCACAGCTGGAGGTTCCCACGGTCCTCTGCCTGTGACCGCAGCTAACCTGAACTCAGGAGGGGTCAATGAGTTTAATGAGGTACACTTAGGTCGGGTAATATAAATCTTTATGGATAGAAATAAAAAAAATGGACGCCACACAAATGTTCTGTGTGGGATCCAATTTTTTTTCCGACTTATAGACTTGAATGGTCGAGTCTCATCTGACACTCGGAAGAGCATTGCCTTCATGCTGCAATTCTTTATTTTTCTCACGGATGGTCAGACTCGTTCCTCTCCACAGACCAAATGATATTGGATCAGATGGCTGTCCAATCAAGAATTGAGCAGCACACAACCGATTTAAACGCCCGTCTGCATGAGCCGTTTTCTGCAGAACCGAATAACACTTAACACGTCTTCTGACCTTTTTTTGTTGTTGTTTGGTAATTCTTTAACAGTTAACAGATTGTTCAGTTATCCGTTATGTAATCTGTCTTCAACATCTAAACAAGGACAAGAGAAAATGATTGTCTGTCCTTTTTCAGACTTGGCTTCAGCAGAAGTCACTGAAGATATCATTTGTGTCCACTTTGGAGTCTTCCATGCTGATGCCACAATGTTATCACTATCTAATCTAATGTTACTCTTCTCAGGTTGCACCATTTAGCCTCATTCAGTCCTTTTCTTTTCTGAGCTTTTAGTGCTTTTCGTCTTGTTTTGTCCGGGTGCCAGCGTATTTAACATTGCCCATGTCCTCAACTCTGGCCGAGCTCGATTGCAGCTGATGTGTACGGAGGTGTGAGACATTTTCTGTAAAGCAACGTCGACAACCTTGCAACTGGTGCTTTTTTCGATAGGGCTGAATCTACACAAGTCAATGTTTACTAGTTATTTTTAGCTGCCCCCCAACATTTTTTTTTGCTAGCTTGGCACTGTGCCATTATAGTATATTAATGGGAAAGTCTCAAGTAATTCTAAGGGGTACTTTGCACGCTGCGACATCACTACTGCGATATCGTCGGGGTCAAAGCGAAAGTGACGCACATCCGGCGCCGGTAACGACGTCGCAACGTGTAAAGCCTAGATGTGCCGATAAACGATCGCAAAAGCGTCGAAAATCAGTGATCTGTGTAGTGTCGGTCATTTTCATAATGTCGCACCAATAGGAGATACGATGTTGTTCCTGATTCCTGCGGCAGCACACATCGCTGTGTGTGAAGCCGCAGGAGCGAGGAACATCTCCTTACTTGCGTCCCGGCTGCAATGCGGAAGGAAGGAGGTGGGCGGGATGTTTACATCCCACTCATCTCCGCCCCTCTGCATCTATTGGCCACCTGCCGTGTGATGTCGCTGTGACGCCGCATGACCCGCCCCCCTTAGGAAGGAGGCGGGTCGCCGGCCAGAGCGACGTCGCAGGGCACGTAAGTGCGTGTGAAGCTGCCGTAGTGATAATGTTTGCTACGGAAGCTATTACAAGATATCGCATGGGCAACGGGGGCGGGTACTATCGCGCTTGGCATCGCTAGCCAATGCTAGCGATGTCGCAACGTGCAAAGTACCCCTAAGGCTGAGATCACATGTCCTGTAATCACCGGTTAGAATGGATCCTGCAGAGATCCGTTGGCAAAAAAGTTGCTTCCTTTCCAAATGATAAAGAAACGCATGGCTAAATAGCAACCAGTTAACAAATCCATTCTCCTTTGACTCCAATGTTAAAAAACACGATCTGGTAGACATCAGTTGCTTAACAATTGACAAAAAAGTTGCGTTTGCACAACTTTTTTGGGCAACGGATCTCTGCAGGATCCGTTCTAATTAGAGATGAGTGAATACGAGGTTCGGTGTTTGTACCAAATACAGACTCAACAACAAAATCACAGTTCGTGTCATGGTCGTCTCCCTGTTTACTTAGACTAGTGACAGCTTTAGGACTGGAGCCTCTCATCTCCATTTGGGACTTTACATTAAAATTGTGTTTCGTTTCTCCTGGTGCTGAAACAGTTAATGTCAGTTTTGCTGCTAGCAGCTTTCCAGCAGTGCAGGTCAGCTGCAGTTGCTCTGTATCCACTCCCCTTTGTGTTTAAATAGCAGGGTTTCCAGCAATCTTTTCTGATTATACTAAACCATTTGTATTCTCACCACCTAGGTGAAAGGAGCTGCTGTGGATTCATCCTCAAATTGTATTGTCTTCATTTTGGTTGTTATTCCCCAGTTACCCTAGTGTTGTATTAGTGCAGAGGTGGGCCTAGTGAATCTTACCTTCCCACTCACTAGCCAGGACTATTGTAGGGTCTTCTCAGGGCTTCAGGTTCCTGTTCGGCGACAGGTGAGGAAACTGTATAGGTTCTGGATAGGAGTGCAGGGTACAGCAGCAGGTAAGGTCAGGAGGTGTCCCATCTACCCTCTCACTAGTGCCAGGGTCCACCATTGTTATTGTATTCTCCCAGTTTCCCCCTTGTTTGTGTTGTTGTGGTGTGTTTTTTCATGTGCGTCAGACCTCTGTTAGTCTGAATGCATGTGTCACACGGATAGCGTGACAGTTCGGATTTGGAGTTCGGGTCCTTTATGTGTGAAAAAACATTTGCGTGAGCATCGCTGTGCTTGGCTATGCTCCTTGCTCTGCCCAGTGCGAGCCTCATACAATGTTTGAATGGCTCACACAAAACCCTGCTCACCCACCCCCGGAAGTGATCTGTTTATGGCTGGCTGCATGTGAGCGGAGACCCGAACTGCCTAATTAGTTACTTCCATTGGGGTTTGAGTCAAGTCCGGGTCCCAAACTAAATTTTATCTAAAGTCCAGCTGCACCCATCGAACCGAACGTCTACGAGTCCGCTCATCTCTAACAGATGATTAATGGACATGTGAACTCAGCCTTAATTAATATCTCTATTAGGAAACTCTAGGTTACCCTTTAATTTTTTCCCAGATACTTCTGTTTTATAAATAACTTAACTATTTAGCAAACCCGATTTCTAGGTACTTTCTTAGAAAATTCTGACTAAATTGGGGTCTTTCATTTATGAGCCGCTGCATATACATACTCTGCCCATGTATTACCCAGACAGTTGACGGATTCTTTAAAAAGTGAGTGATACTTTATTCTCCATGTGGTGGTGCTGTGTTGGGCCACAGATTAGTGCTGATCACAAGGGTTAAGGCCATTTTACACGCAGTGACATCACTAGCGATGTCACTCGTGAAAGCACCCGCCCCCGTCGTTTGTGCGTCATGAGCAAATCGCTGCCCGTGACGCACAATATCGCTAGTACCCGTCACACAGACTTACCTGCCTAGCGACGTTGCTGTGGCCGGCAAACAGCCTCTTTTCTAAGGGGGCGGTTCATGCGGCATAACAGCTACGTCACACGGCAGCCGTCCAATAGAAGCGGAGGGGCCGAGAGCAGCCGCAGGAAAGTCACGCCCACCTCCTTGCCGGAGGACGCAGGTACAGTGTTGTTCGTCGTTCCTGGGGTGTCACACATAGCGATGTGTGCTGCCTCAGGAACGACGAACAACCTGCGTCCAAAAACAACAACGATATTTAGGAAAGGAACGATGTGTCAACGGTCAATGATTAGGTGAGTATTTTGCATCGTTAGCGGTCGCTCGTATATGTCACACGCAACGACGTCGCTAATGAGGCCGGATGTGCGTCACGAATTTCGTGACCCCAACGACATCTCGTTAGCGATGTCGTTGCGTGTAAAGCGGCCTTTAAAGAGGTTGGCCTCCCTATTTGTAATTAGCACAGGAGAGTTGGGATGCGTTCACACATGCGGCCGGGCAGTCCCCTTTTGCAACAGTTTAAAAAAAAAAAAAAAATTGCTGTAATTACAGTGCTAAAAATAACATGTAAATAGAAAAGGAAAGAAAAGGAAAAAAAAACAAAAGCCTCACCCATCATGCATATGGCCTCTAATGGAGGAGCAAGTGGTGCAATCCATCAATACCTCCTATTACATTTCAGTGCACCTGCTCAATATCAATATAAAGCTATAATAAGAGCAAAAATTATTTGATCCCTACAAAAGGAGGAAAAAAAAACCAAAGAAAATGGTCAAATAACCCCTATATTGCTTTTGAAACAGTGGTAAATATAGTGAAGAATAAATAAGGCTGACCCCGGCCCCCCGCTGCATGTTATATCTGGATTGTATAGGCATCTAACCTCCTATGGGCGGAGGAGGATGAAAGGCGGAAGCTGTGATGCGATTATCGTGAATTAAATGAAAATAAATTGCATGCTGGACTTGTTTCTAAGATAAAGTGCAGCTCAAGCCACAATTACATGTCTTGGATAATTATCATAACTGATTTGAGAGGAAACGTGGCTTCCATATGTCAGCAAGGGTTTTGCTTTTTTTTTTTTTTTTTTTGTTTCTAATTTGATATGTCTGGCCAAAAATGTCAGTGGAGTCTGACTCGTCTGTACAGTCTGAAATAATGGAAAATGACTCAGGGCAATATATGATAAAATCATGACACCCTTTTAGCCTACTGAGTACTAAATGTTTATCCACCAGACCCACAGTGGAGCATGGTGGAAGGGGTGGTCACATAGTCGAACCTATAGAAGTGATCATATATGTAAACTGCTACTTTACTTCCCCTTGTTGGTCTCAGGGTATGATTCTCGCGTGGGGTACGAGAGGTCCTTGGTTTGAATCTCTTTATTCACTCTATATTCCCATATTCATTGTTACACATGTCTTAGCGCTACAAAGTGCAACTGTCTCCTTTTTCTTACTATGTCTCATGTTCATTTTGCACTTGTTCACATTAGAAATATAGGACGTGCAATCAGTCTTTTTCTTAGAACACCGTAACCTGGCCCACAGAACAATGGCATTTTTGCTCCCGTCCCTGCTCTTCCCATTTTGGCCGAGCGGTTACAAACTAGAGAACTTTCACAACTTCCTACTGTGGAAACATATTGCAAGGTTTCATAGATTTTGCGGCATTTTTGCGGCGTGAAAGTTTTTATGACTTGGCCCCATTGTTAAAGTCAATGAAGAAAAACTACATAATCTCGACATGGAAATTGTGCATTGCAAAATCTGCATCGTAGGTGAAACTCAGTTGCACATTGCATGTGGATAAGATTTATTTAATCATATTCACTTGTCCTCTCCTGTACTTCACCATAGACAATTCGCGGATCTGCAGGTAAAATCTGCAGCGTCTTAAGCGGGCTTTACACGCTACGATTTTGCTACAGCGATCTCGTTGGGGTCATGGAATTTGTGACGCACATCCGGCCGCTGTAGCGAACTCGTAGTTTGTGACTCCAAGGAGCAATTTTGGATCGTTGCAAAAACGTCCAAAATTGCTCCTCGTTGACATGGGGGTCCGCTCCCAATTATCGATACTATCGCTTTGCTGTTGTTGTTCCTCGTTCCTGCGGCAGTGCACATCACTGTGTGTGACCCTCGTAGGAACGAGGAACATCTCCTTACCTGCCGCCGGCCACAATGAGGAAGGAAGGAGATGGGCGGGATGTTCGTCCCGCTCATCTCCGCCCCTCCGCTTTCATTGGGCGGCCGCTTATTGACGTCGCTGTGACGCCGAACGGACCGCCCCCTTAGAAAGGAGGCGGTACGCCGGTCACAGCGACGTCGCTATGCAGGTAAGTATGTGTGACGCGGGTGCGCGATTTTGTGCGCGACGGGCAGCGATATGCCCGTTTCGCACAAAAGATGGGGGCGGGTCACATGCTAGTGATATCGGTACTGATATCATAGCATGTAAAGCCACCCTTAGTCCCACGTGAGCTTACCCTAGCACAACTCCTTTTAGTCACTGCCTTGTCCACATGATGCATTACAAAGTTATTCATTAAAGAATTAGAAGGACACCCTAATAATAATTTACAGTGAGACCAATAATAACCTTCCCCAATGACCATGTTGGAGCTGTGAGCGCAGAAGATCTGTTTTCACTAGTGCCCAATGCGCAGAAACAAAAAGGATTCTACCAACTCTTAAGACGTTATTTACACGGGGCTACCTTGTTTTCCTTACGGTTTGTAGCCATATAGATACATATTTTTCAAGTAAGAATAAAATACAATATATGTTCACTTACAGCAGATATGTTTTCTGCAACTGGAAAAACCCATCCGAATCTTATTATTTCTGCAGCACAGTCATGGGTTCCTGCAAGCTCCATCAAAAAACCTAGGACAGTTGTAGGGGTTTTATGGCGGAGAACCAGTGTGTGGTCCCATTTGTTCCAATGGTCCTCAGCCAGATCTTCAACCTATGTTTTCTCTGATACGCTGGAGATTTTTCGAGAAAAATATTCCTGGCTGCAGTTGTGCATCCGGGCTCTGATTGATGCTGCCCGCAAGCAACAAGAATCGGCTGAGAGGTTCCTTTTTAATGTAGAGTTGTAATAATTGGTAAAACGCAGATGTCACTATTATTAATAAAGGATCTATATCAACCAGTGGAAATGAACCAAAACTTTGTGCTTTTTGTCGAAATTGACTGTTAACCAGGAGCGTAACAATAGAGGGTGCAGGGTTTGCAGTCGGCAGTTTAGGGGACCCATGGAGGTTCCCTTTGGCTCATAAGAAAAGACCAATATGATCGTGATAGTTAGGGGGCCTGATGGAGATTTTGCATTGGTGCCCACAGGGTTAGGTTACACTTCTGCTGTTGACCAACTTTTCTCTAGACAAGGGTTACATGATTTTTTTATTGGCTTGAAGACCACAAAAGAAGGCACCATTTCCTAGGGCTGAAATAATACGTAAATGTTCGATAAGTCTGAAATGGATTTTTCCATTTCAGACCTATTAACAGTATATGTAATGTATAACTGATTATTGTGTGTTTGATTTTGGAAACTCACATTTATCCAAAAATTGGGGTCATCTAGTCCGGATTTTGGCACTATAGCAAAAGAAGTCAAGGTGTTACACCCCTGTCCTGGGTCTGGGATTTGCTCCCTTTTACTTGGTCCGCTAAACTTTCTTGTGCTCCATGTCGGGCTTTCCAAGTAGCCCGGTATGCTTCTATGTGATCTTCTACCCAGGCCTATGTAAGGGCTACCATGGCACAGATCTGTGTCTTGGTATTAAAGGGAATCTGTCACCAGATTTGGCGACTATAAGCTGCAGCCACCACCAGTGGGCTCTTATATACTGCATTCTAGAATACTGTATATAAGAGCCCAGGCTGCACTGTATACCATAAAAAACACTCATAATACTCACCTAAAGGGCAGTCTGGTCTGACGGGTGTCACTGCTCTCTGGTCCAGTGCCTCCTCTCTCCATCCTACTACCCAGCCCAGTATGGATCAATTATGTCATCCGCACATGCCAACATTGCGGTCCTGCCAGGCACATTTTGACTTTGATTTGCACTGATCAAAGGACTGTAATGCGTAGGTGCGAGGAAAGATTAAAGACCATGCGCATGCGCACTACAATGAGCATGGTAGATCAAAGTGCGCCTGCGCAGGACCGCAATGCTGGTTTGTGGGGATGATTTAGAACGTGTCATGCACACGGACCTCGGAAGAAGAAGGACAGCGAGAGATGAGGCGCCAGACAGGAGAGCAGTGACACTCATCGGATCGGACTGCCCTTAGTTGAATATTATAAAATTATTTTTTACGTTCTACACAGCAGCCTACATTGGTGGTGGCCACAGCTAATAGTCGCAAAATCTGGTGACAGGTTCCTTTTAAGACTTTAGTGTTCCTAAAACTTTTAGTTTGTGCGCCGCAACCTGTCCGCAGTCCACAGGATGTCTTCTGTTTGCCTGTGGCTTCTGGTTCCTCAGTTACCCTTCTGCCTGTAGCTTTCAGTACCTCTGCTACCATAACACTATCCTGTCTGCTACACCGGCACTATGGTGCCCACCCGCACCTTGGGTTTAGAGGATGCACCTCACCTAGTGAGCGCCCTAACACAAGGGAGTGGGGCACGTGCGTCGCCATCAGATTTATTCTCACAGTAATAAAAGGTATCTGGAGATAGATACATTTATATACCCAATGATAACACACATCGATTTTCGAACGGCTGGGAAAAAAGGATGAGCATTATCATCTAATGCTGTTTCATTATTCCTACATTAGGTGTGAGGTCCCGGTATTGTTTCAGAAGATGGCACCCCACCTATCGCAGCTTGCACAGACTTGTATCGCTAGCTGTATTCATTTTCGAGTGTGGATATCATCGCGCTTTATAGCCTAATAGGTGGAACGGCTTGGAAGATTAGCACGTTCACACATATAGGAACAACTTGGGATTTGCCGAGAATTCTTCTCTATAGAATCTACACGTCCTTCCAGGAAAGTCTATTTCCTCTCTGTAATGCCATTTTTTGCGTTTTACACGTTTGAGTTATTCTATAAATTTATTTTGAAATAATATAAAGCATATTTGCTGTCGGTATCCTGCGATTTAAAAAGAAAAAAGTGAGCAGACTATTAACCTCTTCACCCCTAGTGATTTTTCGTTTTATTTTTTTCCTCCCCTTCTTCCGAGAGCCGTAATGTTTTTATTTTTCCATCAATCTAGCCGTATGAGGGCTTGTTTTCTTTGCAGGTCCAATTGTACTTTTGAATGATATTATTCATTCTGTCCCATATTGTACTGAAAAATTTTCCAAGTGTAGTGAAATTACAAAAAAAGTTCTATAAGGCTGCTTTCACACATCCGGCTTGAGCTCTGCGGCTCAATCCGGCTGTGCAAGCTATGCAACGGATGCGGTGAAAACACCGCATCCTTTGCATAAGTTTTTCCTTTGCGGCCAGTCCGGTTTTTGCCGCTTGCGGCATGCTACTGAGCATGCGCAGTGGCAAAAACCGCATGTGGCGGCCGGATGCGGTTATTGCCGCATCACGCCGCATCCGGCCGCCATAGGCATGCATTGAAAAATGTGCTGCATCGGCCGAATGCGGCGCGATGCGTTTTTTTTTTGCCGCACGAAAAAACGTGCCAGGCAACGTTCCATCCGGCCGCCGCATCGGCTAAATCTGCCGCATGCGGCAAAAACCGGACGGAACGCAAGGCCATGCGGCACAATGCGGCACTAATTAAAGTCTATGCAGGAAAATCGCAACCGGCAGCAAAAAAAAACGGTTGCGATTTTCCTGCAAAGTGCCGGATTGTACCGCATTGCAGAAACCGGAGGTGTGAAAGCAGCCTTACACAATGTTTTTTATTTATTTATTTATTTCTAATTTACCATGTTCATTATATGGTAAAATTAACCTGGTCATATCATTCCTCAGGTTAGTATGAGTACATAGATACCAAACATGAATAGTGCTCTGGAGGCATGACATATAGGTTTTTATTATTTAAGTGGTGAAAAAAATTCAGAAATTTGTCCAAAAAAACAATTTCGCTATTGTTACAATTTTCCAAGACCCATAACATTCTCATTCATTTAGATCTGGCTCTGTGAGGGCTTATTTTCTGCGTCCTGAGCTGACGTTTTTACTAATATGATTTTGAGGTCGATATGATGTTTTGATAGTTTTTGTTATTGCATTTTATTACAATGGGGGTTTTTTTTAGTTTTATTTTTAAGGGGGATGATTTGAACATTTGTGATTTTTTTTTTTTTTTTATTTATCTTTTTAAACTTTCTTTTTTTAACTTTTTACAGCATTTAATAGTCCCCTTAGGCTATGTGCCCACGGGACTCTGTATTTGCGGATTTTTCTGCATCAAAATCCGCAGCTTTCCCCCGGAATCTGCACCTTTTCATAGGTGCGGATTTTGTGCGGATTTGACACGGATTTGATGCGGATTTTGTGATTTTTTTTTTTTTATTCAATTGAATAGGCAAAATCCGCACGAAAATCCGTAACAATAATTGACATGCTGCAGATTTTTCCGCACGAAAATCCGCACGATTTCCGCTGCGGAAAATTCCGCAGCGTGGGCACAGCATTTCCCAAATGCCATAGAAATGGCTGGGGAGTAGCTGTGCTGCAGATTTCTGGAAAATCCGCGGCTTTTCCACGAGAAATCCGCGACAAAATCTGCGCATTTTCCGCAGCGTGGGCACATAGCTTTAGGGGACTTGAAGCGGTGATCATCTGATTGCTTGTGCTTTTTCAGAGCAGGATCAATATGAAAATCAGCATCAGCACCACTTTTTATAGCAGAAATCACGATCTCCTTTGAATGGCGGCTCGGAACCCAGCGTTTACATTGGGATCGTGATGGCAGACACAGGGGCCATCAGCTGACCACCCGCTGTGGTGCCACCGCATCAGCACCCCTGAACATGTGACAGTGGCGCCGATGGGTGATGCCGTTCCTGTCATGATAATGCCACTGTCAGAGACGGACAGTGGCATTTTAATTTAACAACCACTTGTAGATCTTGGATCCACCCACGGCTGTTAGAGGCACTTGATGGCTGATTAAATCAGCTATCAAGTGCAGGGAAAAATGCGGGATCAGCGTGTGAGCCTGCATCAAAGGCAGGGCACTTGATGGCTGACTAAATCAGCTATCAAGTACAGGAAAAGATGCAGGCTCAGCATGTGAGCCTGCATCAAAGGCAGGGACACGGCCGATGACGTACATGTACGTCATCGGTCAGAGAGGTGTTAAATATTTTCTTAAAAAAAACAAAGGAAATGGAAAAACAATTGTATGGCCCTATAGTACAAAGTCTAATGGACCCATTAGACTTTTAAAGGGAACGTGTAATTAGAACATGACCTATTGTTTAAATCAGCTTTTTATTTTAGTGATATTACATTTTTGATGTTTTTCATTTTCTATATCACATGATGTTGCAATTTTCACACTGGCAACTATATCTTGTAGAAATGACTCATACTTGCAGTTCTGTACGAGTGATTTTTCAGCAGTCTTATTATCATCACAGACAGAATTACAACAAAAGGTAAAGGCATGCAGTAAATAACAAAGGATCCACCATTTTATATTATTGACTTCACTGCTTTCTGCCTCCTCTTGTACCTTGTACTATGGGAGCATGTCACTGAGCATGAGCTGACGGGCTACTATGCATGTTTAGCCAAGATGGGATATACTGTATATTGGGCATAATATCATTTTTAGTATCACACCTCATCTCCTCAAGGATTTTTCTTGCTAAGAACATTTGACTTTTTCACAAGGAAGTTGATAGATAGATAGATAGATAGATAGATATAGAGACATGGATAGATAGATAGATAGATAGATAGAGAGATAGATAGATAGATATAGAGACATGGATAGATAGATGGATAGATATAGAGACATGGATAGATAGATAGATAGATATAGAGACATGGATAGATAGATAGATAGATATAGAGACATGGATAGATAGATAGATAGATAGATAGATAGATAGATAGATAGATAGATAGATAGCTATAGAGACATGGATAGATAGATAGATAGCTATAGAGACATGGATAGATAGATAGATATAGAGACATGGATAGATAGATAGATAGATAGATATAGAGACATGGATAGATAGATAGATAGATAGATATAGAGACATGGATAGATAGATAGATAGATAGATAGATATAGAGACATGGATAGATAGATAGATAGATATAGAGACATGGATAGATGGATGGATGGATGGATGGATAGATGGATAGATGGTGTCACAAACCACCGGGGGGGTCACTCAGAAATCCCCCGCGCTGGCTACCAGTACGTCACAATCGGGGGGTAACAAGTGGGGGTCACCCCTCCTTTATACCTCCCGACCGACAGACAGAGCACGTGACGCGCTCTCTAGCGCCCCTCTTATAGTCAGGCCAATTATGGAATTGCCCGACAATAAGCAAGGAGGCCGCTATACTACTTATGCCGATTATTGAAGGGTCCCCGGTGAGAGTAGGGTATATATTCCCCCGACCTCCGCGGGCGGAATATATAAAACCTCCCCGAATCTCACTGGCCTCCCCACAATAATCCTTGGCACAACTCGCTGCCACCAACCGCTTCACGGTAACTATTAGCCGAACACACAGACGTGGGATTCAAGATCGAGATAACAGAACAGCCCAAGATTAATTATATAATTTAATCGGCCTAAAGCCACACTAGAAACTACAATATATACAATAGGGAATCTACAGAATATACATATGTCAGAGTACAGTTACAATCAAAGCATGGGTTACAAACAGGCATACACAGTTCCAGCAGTTACCTTGTGCGTCTGGCCACAGGGGGGCGCTGTAGACCAGGTTTCCAGGAACTCCCTCACAAGTCTTTCCCAACCAGGCCCCCGAGCAAAAGAACACTGGAAAATGGCCGAAGTAGGGTTATCAACCTGGGCAAATCCAGGTCCCCTCCTACCTTAGTGACCTCAGAGGGAGCACTGCTCCACCCCTGGCTGGAGTTATGGACAAAATCCACAACATGGAATATGGCCATAACTTTGCCTGGGAGCGTCGTAGGCGGACGCCAATGCTCTCATTGTGACAGTTATGAATTTAGCTACAGAATGAGAGGACTCATGACTCGTCTACTAGTTCCACATTGGCTGATATCACGCCTGGGGTATTTCCCAAGCTCCCGCTCCCATAAAAAGGGTGTGCCAGCATCGTCCGCATGCGGAGACACCATTTTTATGGTTGCCATATTTATCGGAAATATGGCTTGCGAGATATGAACCATTTTTTACTGGAGTCGTTCTGTCTGGATACTTCCAAGCTTGCTAATTAGATAGCAGCTCCTACCACAGGGTCACGGCAGGGAGTCCTCCTGTGTCCATTGTTCCCACATCATCTCATCTCCATATCACAGGAGATGGCCATGGAGGTGTAACACCTTCACAGATGCTGGACATTGAGAACAAGAAGGGAGGGGGGCACTGCCAGGGAGTGATGAGCGATTATGACTGGAAGTCATAATTCATCTTCATATCCCGGGATTTGCCTCACACCTCCCCCCTTTTGAGGGCGCTAGGGGGCAGCACACTCCGGTGTTCCCCCGTGCGCCCGTCCGCGACCTCTCCTTGTCGGGACAGCCCGTCTGCGTTACCGTGGTCACGGCCCCTTTTGTGGCGAATGGTGAAGTTGTATTGCTGGAGCGCAAGGCTCCATCGCAACAATCGCCCATTCGTCCCAGAGACGGTGTGCAACCAGCTGAGGGGATTGTGGTCCGTCTCCACGATGAAGTGGCGCCCGTATAGATAGGGTTGCAGACGCTGCAGGGCCCACACTATGGCCAGGCACTCCTTCTCCATCGTGGAATAGGCCACTTCCCTTGGTAACAGCTTCCTGCTCAGGTACAAGACTGGGTGCTCTTGGCTCGCAGAGTCCACCTGGCTGAGCACCGCACCGAGGCCGAAGTCACTGGCGTCGGTCTGTACTACAAACGGCCGCGTGAAGTCGGCTGCCTGTAGCACGGGCGGGCTGGACAGGGCGTCCTTTAGGGCCTGGAAGGCTGTCTCGCAGTCCATTGTCCAATCGACTGCAGAGGGCAGCTTCTTCTTGGTGAGGTCCGTCAAGGGCTTTGCCAGGCTACTATAGCGTGGAACAAACCTCCTATAGTACCCGGCGGTCCCCAAGAAGGACATCACCTGCTTCTTGGTCCTGGGGGTGGGCCAGGATGCGATGGCCTCCACTTTCTCAGGCTCGGGCTTCAGTGTTCTCCCGCCTACCCGGTGACCGAGGTACTGGACCTCGCTCATGGCCAGCTGACACTTTCCCGGCTTGATGGTCAAACCTGCCCGGTGGATCCGCCTGAGCACCTGTGCTAGATGCTCTAGGTGGTCCTCCCAGGTGGGACTGAAGACGGCAATGTCATCCAGGTATGCGGCCGCGTACCCTTCAAGTCCCTTGAGCAGGGTGTTGACCATCCGCTGGAAAGTGGCAGGGGCATTCCTCATCCCGAATGGCATCACCGTGGACTCGTATAGTCCAAATGGGGTAATAAAGGCAGAGCGTTCCCTGGCCTTGCGAGTCAGGGGGATCTGCCAATATCCCCGGCTCAGGTCCATGATGGTCAGGTACTGAGCCCCGGCCAACTGATCGAGCAGGTCATCGATGCGGGGCATTGGGTACGCATCGGCGACCGTGACAGCATTGAGCCCCCTGTAGTCCACGCAGAACCGAGTGGTTCGGTCCTTCTTAGGGACGAGGACTACAGGCGAGGCCCAAGCGCTGTTGGATGCCTGGATCACCCCCAGCTTCAGCATCTCGTCAATCTCCTGGCGCATGTGTTGCTGCACCTCCAGGGAAACCCGATATGCTGAACGCCGGATCGGGGGATGATCCCCAGTGTCCACGTGATGGACAGCCAAGTCAGTCCTTCCGGGCTGGTTGGTAAACAACCCCCGGAAGGGGTGTAGGGTGGCCCACAGCTGGGACCGTTGGTCCTCCAAGAGCTGGTGGCCAACCTCCACATCCTCAATGGATCCGCCTGCCCTAACCTGGGCTAGCATATCCAAGAGGGTTTCCGCTTCTCCCTCCTCGGGCAGGTTGCACACGGGGAGCGCACATGCCTCCCGCTCATGATGTGCCTTCATCATGTTCACATGGAAGGGCTTCCGCCTTCCACGGGCAGGGTCCAGGGTGACCAGGTACGTCACAGGGTTGAGCTGCTGGTACACGAGGTATGGGCCTTCCCAGGCTGCCTGAAGCTTGTCCTGTGGTACGGGGACCAGTACCCACACCTTTTGACCCACTTGGTAGGTCCTCTCACAAGCGTTCTGGTCGTACCAACGCTTCTGATCGGCCTGGGCTTGAGCCATATTGTCGTGTACCAGTTGCGTCAAGGCCTGCATTTTGTCCCGGAAGCGCATGACATACTCGATAACCGACACTCCAGGGGTGGCCAAATCCCCTTCCCAAGCCTCTTTCACCAGAGCCAGGGGGCCCCGCACACGTCGCCCGTACAGGAGCTCAAACGGTGAGAATCCTGTTGAGGCCTGTGGAACCTCCCGGTAAGCAAATAACAGGTGTGGGAGATACCGCTCCCAGTCACGCCCATGGGAGTCGACCAACATCTTAAGCATCTGCTTTAAGGTGCCATTAAACCGCTCGCACAGGCCATTAGTCTGTGGATGGTACGGGCTGGCCACCAGATGTCGCACCTGGACTTGCTTACAGAGGGCCTCCATCAGCTGGGACATGAATTGGGTCCCCCGGTCAGTGAGCATTTCCTGGGGAAAACCCACTCGGGAGAAAATCTCCAGCAATGCGGTGGCCACCTTGTCAGCCCGAATGGACGACAAGGCCACTGCTTCTGGGTACCGGGTGGCATAGTCCACTACCGTCAGTATGAAGCGTTTCCCGGAGCTGCTGGGGATGGCCAGCGGGCCGACCAGATCCACAGCCACCCTCCTGAAAGGCTCATCGATGATTGGCAGAGATACTAGTGGGGCTTTGGGGTGTGGCCCCGCCTTCCCCACTCTCTGACAGGTTTCACACGAACGGCAGTAGGCAGCCACATCGGCCCCCATTTTTGGCCAGTAGAAATGCTGGTTTAACCTGGCCTTGGTCTTAGCGATCCCTAGGTGTCCGGCCATCGGAATCTCATGTGCGATCCGTGACAACTCCGTCCGGAACGGATAGGGTACCACCAACTGTCGGTCCCTGGGCCACGCCTCCGGTGAACCCTGCTGGACCGTGGCCCGGTACAGCCGTCCTTGGTCCCAGACCACTCGCTCCGGGTCCGAGTCCGAGGGAGGCTGTGCCGCCTGCTCCTTAAGAGCTTTCAGGCTGTCGTCAGCTTCTAACGCTGCCTGAAACCCCTGACTAGATGTGGCCAGAATCGACGAGACTGTCACATCTTCGGTCAGTACCCCGGGACCTGTGTCTTGGCCTCCGCCTGACTCGGCTGCCACTTGGTCAGAAGGGGAAGAGCTATCGGACCTCCGGGAGGCCCCTTGGCTTCCAGCACTCCCACTGCGGGTGACAGCGGCCACAGCCGCTGCGACCGTGGGTCGTGCCTGCTCCTCCTCCGTTCCTGACCAAGTCGCCGGTTCAGGCAGACCTACCTGGCTTCCTGACACCCCGGTTGTGGGGGAACCATGCACCGAGATCTTACCTGGGAGCATTTCCGCTCCTGGACCGGCCCCAATCTCACCTGCCTGTTCCCCTCCTGCAGCAACAGAACCCCGCTGTGAAATCTCTGGGGACCCCACATTTGCTGTGGTAGCCCCCACCCCACACACTGGTCCTCCCCCTGCAGCACCCTGCTCTCTGCTTATCCCTGCAGAGGGCAACAGATCCCAGCTCACTGGCTGGTTACTTGTAGAGGCATTGTCACACCTTTCTCTGACCCCCTCCCCTGTCACAGCTGCAGCTGAGTGTGTGTCTATGGTGTCTATGCAAGCAGAAATATCAGAGTTCACTCCCTCCTCCCTTACATCATTCATAGATAACACATTAACATTGTTAGGAGTCATGTCAGTACGGGCTGAAGGTTCAGCCCTTGGGGGGGGCCCAAACTGGGAGGTTATCTGCCCCAAATCTGTCCCAAGTAGCACGTTTGCAGGGATCCGATCAGTTACCCCCACCTCCCTCACCCCTCGCCCTGCGCCGCAGTCCACATAAATGTCAGCAACAGGCAGCGCCGGGTCAATGCCTCCAATCCCGGAGACAGCGAGGGTTTTTCCCGGGATCAAGTCTTGGGGGGACACCATGTCAGGCCGCACCAGAGTCACCTCCGAGGCGCTGTCTCGCAGTCCTATGGTCACAGACCGGCCGACGGTGACAGGTTGGAAGCTGTCCAGGGACCTACCACCACCCCCACCCACACAATACACCTTGGGCGGCCCTTGGGACGGGGACGGAGCCGGGGCCTTGGGACGCTGAGGGCACATGGCCTTGAAGTGTCCAGGTAAGTTGCACTGGTGGCACCGTCTTGGTTCTGCCACGGGCCTGGAGAGGGGAGTTGAGGGGGACACCCCCTGCAGTCTAGGGGCAGGTGGGGCAGTCGCAGAGTTCATCTTACCCCCTCTCCAGGTGCTGCTGGTGGCTGCTCTCCTGGCCTCAGGAGCCCGATTGTTGGTGTAGTCATCGGCCAGGGCAGCTGTAGCCGTGGACCCCTTTGGCTTCTGGTCTCGGATGAACTGGCGGAGATCCTCAGGGCAGTTCCACAAGAGTTGCTCCGTGATGAACAAGTCCAGGATCTCCGGTCCGGTGGAAAGCTGCAGGCCTTGGGTCCAGTGGTCGGCAGCTCGGGCAAGTGCCCGCCGGTGGTCAGCCCAGGAGTCCTTTGGTCCCTTTTGCAGGGTCCGGAACTTCTTGCGGTAGGACTCTGGAGTGAGGTTGTACTGTTGGATCAGGGCCCGCTTGATGGTGTCGTAGCCCTGATCTGCCTCAGCAGGCAAGTCCCCAAGGATATCCAGGGCCTTACCCCTTAGACGGGGGGTCAGGTATTTGGCCCACTGATCCTTGTCCAGATGGTGCTGCAAGCAGGTCCGTTCAAAAGCAGTCAGGAAAGAGTCCAAGTCTCCATCCTTCTCCAGCACTGGGAAGTCCTCAACACGGACCTTTGGAAGTTTGGTGTTTTGAAGGTCACATGTGGCTGATGAGGGCCGGAGCTGAGCTAGCTGCAGCTGGTAGTCACGGTCTGCCTGTCGCTCTCGCTCTTCACGCGCTGCCTGCCGCTCCGCAGCCTCACGCGCTGCTTGCCGTTCCGCAGCCTCCGCGTCACGCGCTGCTTGCCGCTCCGCAGCCTCAGCGTCACGCGCTGCCTGTCGCCCACGCTCGGCCATGAGTATCTCGTAGGTATCCCGGTCTCCAGCCATAAGCCTGGCCAAGGCAGCTTGAAGGAGGGCCTCTGCACCTCTCAGGCCGGAGGGATTGGCAAGTGGTGATCTGCGGCACGCTGCAGAGCCAGGTGATTCACTGTCCATTGCAGAGCGGAGGGCTGGCATCTGGCTCGTTGAGGACCCTTGGGTGAGCTGCTCCTCATCTTGTCCATAATTGCCAGGTTGTGCGCTGTCCTCTGCAGAACGGTTTTCTGGCGTCGAGCTCCTGGAGGACTCGTGGGCAACCTCCTCATTACTGTCCACAGCACCGTCCTCCCTCTCTTCGGCTCCTGCTTTAGCATTGGCCAGTTGCCTAGCTCTGCTCCTGGTGCTCTCAGCCATTGTTGCAGACTTTTGGTCACTGACACAGAACTGACACCTGATGCCTCCACACACCTTACAGTATCTGCACTCTGACACTCTAGTGTTGAGCTAGTCTGAAGACCCCAGCAGCCACAGCTGCTGCAGGCAGTCTTTAGTGTCTGGGAGTATGGGTCTCACACTCACACACACTATTATCTCGATCCCACCGCTATGCCACCAATATGTCACAAACCACCGGTGGGGTCACTCAGAAATCCCCCGCGCTGGCTACCAGTACGTCACAATCGGGGGGTAACAAGTGGGGGTCACCCCTCCTTTATACCTCCCGACCGACAGACAGAGCACGTGACGCGCTCTCTAGCGCCCCTCTTATAGTCAGGCCAATTATGGAATTGCCCGACAATAAGCAAGGAGGCCGCTATACTACTTATGCCGATTATTGAAGGGTCCCCGGTGAGAGTAGGGTATATATTCCCCCGACCTCCGCGGGCGGAATATATAAAACCTCCCCGAATCTCACTGGCCTCCCCACAATAATCCTTGGCACAACTCGCTGCCACCAACCGCTTCACGGTAACTATTAGCCGAACACACAGACGTGGGATTCAAGATCGAGATAACAGAACAGCCCAAGATTAATTATATAATTTAATCGGCCTAAAGCCACACTAGAAACTACAATATATACAATAGGGAATCTACAGAATATACATATGTCAGAGTACAGTTACAATCAAAGCATGGGTTACAAACAGGCATACACAGTTCCAGCAGTTACCTTGTGCGTCTGGCCACAGGGGGGCGCTGTAGACCAGGTTTCCAGGAACTCCCTCACAGGTCTTTCCCAACCAGGCCCCCGAGCAAAAGAACACTGGAAAATGGCCGAAGTAGGGTTATCAACCTGGGCAAATCCAGGTCCCCTCCTACCTTAGTGACCTCAGAGGGAGCACTGCTCCACCCCTGGCTGGAGTTATGGACAAAATCCACAACATGGAATATGGCCATAACTTTGCCTGGGAGCGTCGTAGGCGGACGCCAATGCTCTCATTGTGACAGTTATGAATTTAGCTACAGAATGAGAGGACTCATGACTCGTCTACTAGTTCCACATTGGCTGATATCACGCCTGGGGTATTTCCCAAGCTCCCGCTCCCATAAAAAGGGTGTGCCAGCATCGTCCGAATGCGGAGACACCATTTTTATGGTTGCCATATTTATCGGAAATATGGCTTGCGAGATATGAACCATTTTTTACTGGAGTCGTTCTGTCTGGATACTTCCAAGCTTGCTAATTAGATAGCAGCTCCTACCACAGGGTCACGGCAGGGAGTCCTCCTGTGTCCATTGTTCCCACATCATCTCATCTCCATATCACAGGAGATGGCCATGGAGGTGTAACACCTTCACAGATGCTGGACATTGAGAACAAGAAGGGAGGGGGGCACTGCCAGGGAGTGATGAGCGATTATGACTGGAAGTCATAATTCATCTTCATATCCCGGGATTTGCCTCACAGATGGATAGATGGATAGATGGATAGATAGATGGATAGATGGATAGATGGATAGATAGATGGATAGATGGATAGATAGATAGATATAGAGACATGGATAGATAGATAGATAGATATAGAGACATGGATAGATAGATAGATAGATAGATATAGAGACATGGATAGATAGATAGATAGATATAGAGACATGGATAGATAGATAGATATAGAGACATGGATAGATAGATGGATGGATGGATGGATGGATGGATGGATGGATAGATGGATAGATGGATAGATAGATGGATATATAGATAGATGGATATATAGATGCATGGATGGATGGATGGATGGATGGATGGATAGATAGATGGATAGATGGATAGACTGATGTTGCATCAGTACAGGGATCTCAGTGAATTCTAGCACAGGGGCTTCTGAGTCCTCTCCATATACCAGTGCATTTCCTTATTTTCTTTCCAGTTCTGGATTATGACCAGTGACTCCAGTAGAGTTATTATTTGGGTATACTGTGAGCCATTGTCGAGCTATTTTGACAGTCAAACTTCTGATATTTATGTCTGTAAAATAAGCAAATTCTGCACATTTTAAAGTCTGCAAAGCAGATGTTTTCTACTAGACTTTTTTTTTTTTTTTTTTACAACTTTTTGATCTTTATATGGAAACTACTCTCTCTATATTTTGGCTTTTGTCTGCAGTAGAGTTTTTGTAGTAAAAAAAAAAAGTTTACGTAATGTCTCAGTGCCACCATACATTGGTTTATGGAATCATATTTAAAAGGGTTAGCCACTACTTTTTTTTTTTTTTTTAATTGATGGCTTATGATTAGAATAGGTAATTGATACCTGATCGGTGGGGGTATGACACCTGACACCCCCGCTGATCAGCTGTTACCACCGCTAGCAGAGGCCAAAAGTTCCTGGATTCTGACGAAAGACAGACATTTTGTCATTTCTCTAGTAATCAGGCTTACTTATTGGAGATCCATCTAAGAATGGGGAATGGATCTGTAGTACCCAGCCGCAACCAATATAGTTTTGATGGAGCTGCTGTGTTCCGGCAATATCCGAGAACTTCAGGCCACAATCGGTAACAGCTGTTCGTCGGGGGTGCCAGGTGTATCACTCCCACTGTTCAGATATTGATGGCCTATCCTAAAAATAAGCCATCAATAAAAAAAAACATGTTATGAACATAAACACTCTCACACACATGCAACAGAAAAGGGGAGTACCTACTACAAGGAGATGAGATGCCTGCACCCAACTGGTCCCTGTACAGACTAGAAAGACCCTAGCCACAAAACTAAAATACCACCTCCAACCTGACTCTTAAAAGGCCATCAAGGGGTTTCTCATACCTCTTGAAGGATCAGAGGGGAGGCCACAACACACTGCCTACAAAGGGAGAGGACGGTATACAGGAAGATACGAAACCCAAAGTGAGAAAGCTAAAGTAACAATTACATAAGGTGAAATTAAGAGGTGCTCGGAAGGAAAACAAACCGACTCACAGTAGGAACTCAACTGGTGTTTACTCAAAGGTAAGCCCCTAATCTGAAAGGCTCAAACTCCTAGACACAAGTCCACATAGAGATATAGCCAGCGACGTAGTGCAGTGAAAGGTGAATGAAAATATATATATATATGTATATATATATTACACCGGTGTATATATATATATATATACTAGAAGGTGGCCCGATTCTACGCATCGGGTATTCTAGAATTTACGTATTGTGTAGTTCATGTATGATTTTTGTTATATATATATATATATATATATAGAGAGAGATGTTGTTGTCTGTAGTTACCAAGTGTTTGTGTAGGGCGCTGTACATGTTCTGGGTGTTGTCTGGGTGTGACGGGGGGTGAGAGTGGTGTTGTATGTGTGTTGCGTGTGTTGCGTTGTTTGTGGAGCGCTGTGTGTCTGTAGCGTTGTGGGTGTGTTGCGCGGTTTGTGTGTGTGTGGTGTGTTTTGGGGGGAGGTATGTTTTGTGCAATGTGTGTGTTGTGCGGTATGTGCGTATATTTGTGTGTGCCGCGGTGTTTGTGTGTTGGGTGTCTGTGTAGGGCAGTTGTTTGTGGTTCCCAGTGTGTGTGTGTGTGTGTGTGGTGTGTTGTGCAGTGCGCGCGCGCGCGTGTGTGTGTGTGTTTGTGTGTGTGTGTGCGCATCAGCCTCTCTTCTCTCAGCCTACCTCTCCCAGCCTCCCTCCTCCCAGCCTCCCTCAGCATCAGCCTCCCTCTCCCAGCCTCCCCAGCATCAGCCTCCGCCAGCATCAGCCTCTCTCCTTCCAGCCTCCTCCAGCATCAGCCTCCCTCTCCCAGCCTTCCCCAGGATCAGCCTCTCTCCTCCCAGCCTCCGTCCTCCCAGCCTTCCCCAGCATCAGCTTTCCCCTCCCAGCCTCCCTCAGCATCAGCCTTCCCCAGCATCAGCCTCTCTCCTCCCAGCCTCAGCCTCTCTCCTTCCAGCCTCCCCCAGCATCAGCCTCTCTCCTTCCAGCTTCCCTCAGCATCAGCCTCCCCTTCCCAGCCTTCCCCAGGATCAGCCTCTCTCCTCCCAGCCTCCTTCCTCCCAGCCTCCTTCCTCCCAGCCTCCCTCAGCATCAGCCTTCTGCTCCCAGTCTCCCCCAGCATCAGCCTCCCCATGCATCAGCCTCCACCAGCATCAGCCTCTCTCCTTCCAGCCTCCCCCAGCATCAGCCTCCCCTTCCCAGCCTTCCCCAGGATCAGCCTCTCTCCTCCCAGCCTCCTTCCTCCCAGCCTCCCTCTCCCAGCCTCCCTCAGCATCAGCCTTCCGCTCCCAGTCTCCCCCAGCATCAGCCTCCCCAAGCATCAGCCTCCACCAGCATCAGCCTCTCTCCTTCCAGCCTCCCCCAGCATCAGCCTCTCTCCTTCCAGCCTCCCTCAGCATCAGCCTCCCGTTCCCAGCCTTCCCCAGGATCAGCCTCTCTCCTCCCAGCCTCCTTCCTCCCAGCCTCCCTCAGCATCAGCCTTCCCCTCCCAGTCTCCCCCAGCATCAGCCTCCCCAAGCATCAGCCTCCACCAGCATTAGCCTCTCTCCTTCCAGCCTCCCCCAGCATCAGCCTCCCCAAGCATCAGCCTCCACCAGCATCAGCCTCCCTCGTCCCAGCCTCCCCCTCCCAGCCTCCCCCAGCATCAGCCTCTCTCCTCCCAGCCTTCCCCATGATCAGCCTCTCTGCTCCCAGCCTCCTCCAGCACGCCGTGCTCCTCTGCCGACACTCACACACCCGATCGCATCCACTCACACACACCCGATCGCATCCACTCACACACACCCGATCGCATCCACTCACACACACCCGATCGCATCCACTCACACACACCCGATCGCATCCACTCACACACACCCGATCGCATACACTCACACACACAGACACTGACGATATCGCACATACGCGCTTATACTCACAACATCCGGGGATATCACATGCTTCTGGCCATGTGATCCTCCGGCAGGTCCTGGAAGATCACAACAGCACAGTATCGCCGCCGAGAAGCAAGCGATATCCCAGGATGTTGTGAGTATGTGGATGCGATGTGATGTGTGTGTGTGTGTGAGTGAGTGTGATCTGATTTGTGTGTGTGTATGTGTGTGCTGTTATGTGTGTGCTGTTATGTGTGTGCTGTTATGTGTGTGCTGTTATGTGTCTGTATTTTCCGCCGCTGCAGGACCTTGATGTGTGGATGCGATGTGATGTGTGTGTGAGGTGTGTATGAGAGTGAGTGTGAGCCGGTGTACACTGGTAACTATGATACACATCGGGTAACTAAGGGACCTTAGTTACCCGATGTGTATAATGGTTACCAGCTTTCACGGCCTCCGTGAAGATCCCAGCATCGCAAGGTTATGTGTGGCGCTGCTGGGATCCTGACGGAGCCGGTGTAGAAGCAAGCGATATCCCAGCATGTTGTGATGTGTGAGGTGTGTGTGAGGTGTGTGTGAGAGTGAGTGTGATCTGATGCGTGTGTGTGTACTCACCTGGGAATCGGGGCTCCGTGTCAGTTGGGCCAGAGCGAGCGTGCATTGCGTGAGGGGGGCGGGGCCTGCAGAGAGCCGGGGCGAGAGGCCAATCCGTGTGGGGGTGGAGGGGCCATGGCGAGCCCAGCGGCCAATCAGCTTTGTGTCACCGTAAGGACACAATTTCGGAGCATGACAGACAGACAGACAGACAGACAGACAGAATAAGGCAATTATATATATAGATATATACCTGTAGAGGAATTTGCCAAGAATGGAGAACAAAGACAACAAGGAACATCAGAATTTGGACAGGAAAGAAAGGAGTAACAGACTTAGGCTATGTGCACACGCTGCGTTTTTTTGACGCTGCGTTTTTGTGCGTTTTTGGCCGCTAAGAACGCACAAAAACGCACCCGCGGCAAAAACGCATGCGTTTTTACCACGATTTAGTGCGTTTGCTGCGTTTTTGATCTCTGCGTTTATCTGCGTTTTTCCAATGCATTGCATGGGGGGAAAACGCAGAAAAACGCACGAAAGAATTGACATGTCCATTTTTTTTTAAGCTAAAAAACGCAGCTTAAAAAAAAAGTTGTGTGCGGACAGCAAAAATGAAAACTCATAGAGTTTGCTAGGGAAGCAAAGTCCTGCAGTTTTGAGGCCAAAAACGCACCCGAAAAACGCGCAAAAACGCAGCGGAAAATGCACTGTGTGAACTTACCCTTAGGTCAGAAAAGTCAAAAGCAAAATCTGCCTGCATGTTGACTTGCAGCACAGTGAAAATCCGTATGAAATGACTTAATGCGTTTCATATATACAGTACAGACCAAAAGTTTGGACACACCTTCTCATTCAAAGAATTTTATTTATTTTCATGACTCTAAAAATTGTAGATTCACATTGAAGACATCAAAACTATGAATTAAAACATGTGGAATGAAATGCTTAAAAAAGTGTGAAACAACTGAAAATATGTCTTATATTCTAGGTTCTTCAAAGTAGCCACCTTTTGCTTTGATTATTGCTTTGCACACTCTTGGCATTCTCTTGATAAGCTTCAAGAGTTAGTCACTAGAAATGGTTTTCCAACAGTCTTGAAGGAGTTCCCAGAGATGCTTAGCACTTGTTGGCCCTTTTGCCTTCACTCTGCGGTCCAGCTCACCCCAAACCATCTCGATTGGGTTCAGGTCTGGTGACTGTGGAGGCCAGGTCATCTGGCGTAGCACCCCATCACTCTCCTTCTTAGTCAAATAGCCCTTACACAGCCTGGAGGTATGTTTGGGGTCATTGTTCTGTTGAAAAATAAATGATGGTCCAACTAAACGCAAACCGGATGGAATAGCACACCGCTGCAAGATGCTGTGGTAGCCATGCTGGTTTAGTATGCCTTCAATTTTGAATAAATCCCCAACAGTGTCACCAGCAAAGCACCCCCACACCATCACACCTCCTCCTCCATGCTTCACGGTGGGAACCAGGCATGTAGAGTCCATCCGTTCACCTTTTCTACAAAGACACGGTGGTTGGATCCAAAGATCTCAAATTTGGACTCATCAGACCAAAGCACAGATTTCCACTGGTCTAATGTCCATTCCTTGTGTTCTTTTGCCCAAACAAGTCTCTTCTGCTTGCTACCTGTCCTTAGCAGTGGTTGCCTAGCAGCTATTTTACCATGAAGGCCTGCTGCACAAAGTCTCCTCTTAACAGTTGTTCTAGAGATGAGAAGGTGTGTCAAAACTTTTGATCTGTACTGTATATGTGTTGTCCTCGGTGGGATTTGAACCCAGGACCCCAGCGCTGCAACACTTAGCCACCATCATGCAGCAGTGATGACTTTGCACCAAGCTGAATACTCAAAAGAAGGACTGCTAATGCCGTCAGGCAAGAGGGCGGTTCAGTTCAAAGGGCTCCTGTCTAGTGGCCACAAATTATTGATGTGGCCGCTGGCCGACCACTTGCACCATCTCAGGCTAATATTGACTTCTAGGTTTGTTTCCTACAATAGAAGCCCTGAAGAGGCTGATTGCATACTTATTTATATAAGTTCCAAGCTAATGGTTTCCTTTGCAGAGGAATAGGTAATTCTTATCACAAACTGATCTCCGTATGTTTTTGGGATTTATGCTACTGATGGCCTAAGATCAAGTGCAAATCTAAATAGAGGACAGTCTTGGACTGGCCCACAGGGGAGCAGGAGAATTCCAAGGTGGGCCCCTGCAGAAGGAGTGCTAATGAGTAGCGCTAAAACCCTTGACTCCATATTTACAAAAAAAGAAACATCATCTAATAATTAATTAAATAAAGGCCCCAGTTTGATATCATATAAAAACAAAAGTAGATTTCTGTACTAGGATCAGGTTACTTTGGCAAGTAGCTGAACAGTGGGCCCCTAGATTCAATGTTACCGGTGGGCCTTGGCACCACAATCCGACGCTGACATAGGAGATCACCAGTTGCGACTCATTCTTGCTTCCATTGTCCTCCTTTTGCACTGCATTGGAATTTTCTGTGTATTTAGCATTGTACGACAGATGCTTCACGGTTAATGAATTCTCTCTATACTTGACTTGCTTTTAAGTGCTTGGTAGAAATGGGTATATAATAAGGTGTGAGCTGAAAGGCCATGTGTCCTGGGTGTGGGGGTTTCATCGAATCTAGAAACCGAAAAGGATACATACTATTCTGACTGCATTAACTTGCTTTTTGTATTACTAGTATAGTTTGGCAGTGCATACCTGTCACAGCCTTCTCTCTGTATTTTGAGACTAGTGACAGAATCAGGACTAGAGTCTCTCATTGTCATCTCATGTCTTTCTTTGGTTATGGCAAGGATCAGTTTTCCATGACAGCAGCTTCTGATTCCTGGTTGGGTGTTTCCGGTTTGGGATCACTCCCAGTCCCTTTATATACCCTCTGCTTCCAGCAGAGAATGCGGGTTATTTTCTTTGCCATTTGGATTCTGGATCTGGAAGTGGAAGGAGCTGCTGGAGCACTTGCTGTTTGTAGTGGTGTAGTCTGCAGTACTGGTGCCTGACTGTAGCTTAGTTGTTGGAGTCAGTCTATTGTTGCCTGTCTTACCTTCCCTTGGCGTGTTGTTTTAGTGCAGTGGTGGGACTACTGGCCCTTACCTTCCCACTCACTAGCCAGGGCTATCCACAGGGTGTCTCAGGGCTTCAGGTTCCTGCTTGGTGACAGATGAGGAACCTGTATAGGGCAGGTAAGTAGATGAGGTGGTGTCCTCAGTGTACCCCTTTTTTTATCTTGGTAAAACCCCTGTCTATTGTGTGTTTTACATCACACCAAACCTTCTCTAAGTCCATGCCATAGAAATACTAGTGATCGGACCACAGAACTACAAATCGCTGTATGCATATAACCTTTTTTCACTGTGATTTGGAAGTATTACTGTGAGCGTAACTGGTACAAAACAATTTTTGCATCAACCCCGACTTTATTTTTTAATTATTTTTTATTGTCCTTTTTCTTGCTCCCTTTTCCTTTGCAGCCTGGCCTTTTCATCTTTCCTAGTTTTTTCTACTGTCCTGACCTGGAGACTAAAAGGGTGCTTTACATGCTGCGACATCGCTAACGATATATCGTCGGGGTCACATAGTTAGTGACGCACATCCGGCGTCGTTAGCATCGCAGCGTATGACAGCTAGGAGCGACAATCAACAATCGTAAAAACGTTAAAAATTGTTGACACAGCGCTCCTTTTCATAATATCGTTGGTGGTGCATGCCGCTGGTTGTTCGTCGTTCCTGCGGCACCACACATCGCTATGTGTGACATCGCAGGAACGACGAATATCTCCTTACCTGCGTCCACCGGCAATGCGGAAGGAAGGAGGTGGGTGGCATGTTATGTCCCGCTCATCTCCGCCCCTCTGCTGCTATTGGGCGGCTGCTTAGTGACGCCGCTGTGATGCCGAACGACCCGCCCCTTAGAGAAGAGATTGTTCGGTGTCTCCAGCGACGTCGCTAAGCAGGTATGTGCGTGTGACGCTGCCGTAGTGATATTGTCCGCTACAGCAGCGATCACCCCCATGACGAAACAGCGTCGTGGGCGGGTGCTATCGCTAGCGATGTCGCAGCTTTTAAAGCACCCTTTAGTCCGTGCCGTGACAATACTAGTGTTCGGACCAAACTACAAATTGCTATATAACTTTTTTCACTGGGATTTGTAAGCATGACTGTGAGTGTGACTTGTACCGAACAATTTTTGCACCAGCCCCAGACTCTTTTATTATTATTATTATTATTATTATTATTATTATTATTATTATTATTATTTATTTATTTATTTATTTTTTTATTTTCTACTTTCTTGCTCCCTTTTCCTTTGCAGCCTGGCCTTTTCATCTTTCCTAGTTTTATCTACTGTCCTGACCTGGAGACCTACAGTATGCCCTATATTCTGATTCCATAGAGTTGCTTAGGTGTATGTGTTAATAATAGATCACTACTTTCTTCACGAGATGCACGAGTTGCTATAGTATGTCTGCTCATTTTGCGTTTCACTAATGGATCTGGTGAATGTTAGAGGATAACATAGGCGTTAGATTAGTTCTGTCTTGCACTAAAGCCTTGTATAAACATGAAATTTGCACATAGTCTATACTGTATAAACATTTTAGAATGTTAGGAAATAAGAAGAAGAAAATAAGAAATCTAGCTCAGTTGACAATATGAGACCAGATAAAACATTTCCTTTTGTGGTATTTAAAAAAAAAAAAAAGAGAAAAAATTCCTTGTAATGCGTGGGAGCTCCATTCCAAGCATTGCAGCGGAATAACACTACATTGGTCCAGGTGTGTGATTAATCCTGCCTGGTATCAAAGTAAAGGCAGCGAAAACTGGTGTATGGGATTGTGTAACTAGTTACCCAAGGGTAGAGAGAGATAGATCAGCAATGCAGGGGCCCGAAGAAAAATTACACTGTATGGTCAGTGTAATTGTGGCGCCCTGGACTAGCCAGGTCGTCACAGGTAACACTCATACACCCCCACCCCCACTAGACAGTAACATTAGCCAAACATAAAACCCTTGTTGCCTCCCTCCAGGGTCTGATGTCCACACCAGGCAGGGCGGAGCCAAGCGGTTGGCCCCACTCACCGAGGAGTTCACAGGCCTGGAGGCGGGAAAAGTGAAACAACAGTGGAGGAGGTTGAAGTGAGAGGAGTAAAGTGGAGAGTGTCTGGGTTTGCGGCCCAGGCACTGACAACAAGGTTGGCAGACGGTGGTGGCCGTCTGCAGGAGTGGTGAATCAACGTGGAACCGTAGGACCGGGGACGGGCGGTGGCCCGCCGGTACCGACCAGGGAGTGAAGTGAAGCCAGCACACACAGCCAGGGCCATCGGACCCCGACTAGGCTTGGAGTCGCCGTCAACAGTCAAATCCGAGTGTGACAGGAACACCAGGGGTTCCCTAACAGCCAAAGACCCGATAGAAGGCAACCGCCCACACCGTGAGGGTATACAGCTACCGCCTAAGGCTAGAGACCCAAGGGCCAGCGCCTGCGGGCAAACGGGCTCCTCCGGTATCCATACACCGGGGAGCGGACTACCGTTGGGGATCCATCGTAGTCAAACAAGTACATCAAGGTGCAGGGAAAGACAGCCACCATCACCTGTCCGGGGAGAGACACTGCAGCCGGCTGCGGGACCCGTCCATCCAGCCGTTTGGTTTACCGAGGACTTTGTGCATCTCTTGCTGAGTGAGTACACCCGTGCCATCTGGCACCGCGCCGCGCTGTCCCTGCAACTCTGCACCTCACCAACCCTGCCTCCCCGTCACACCACCGGGCCCTGGGACCACCGACCCCTACCCACGGAGGGGGAAAACAACATCCCAGCTGCTCCTTACCATCGCTCACGGGATCACCGTCACCAGCAGCGGTGGTGCCTATCTTCACCACAACCCGTGGGTGGCGTCACGGACTAAATTCCCCAAACCAGTCACCCCTTTCACTCACGGGCGAGGAGCGCTGCTCGAGTCCCCGGATCCGGCCCACCGCTCAAGACACCGAGCAGCAGCAGCCGGACTCGAGCGTTAGCGAGCGACCAGCAGCGGCGGCGTCCTCCCCGCCCGCGACACAAGTACCGAGCACCCGAGCATGGTAGTGCTCGCTCATCACTAGTTACGAATACTGAGCACACGAGCATGGTAGTGCCCGCTCATCACTAGTTACGAGTACTGAGCACACGAGCATGGTAGTGCTTGCTCATTACTAGTTATGAGTACAGAGCACCCGAGCATGGTAGTGCCCGCTCATCACTAGTTACGAATACTGAGCACACCAGCATGGTAGTGCTCGCTCATCACTAGTTACGAATACTGAGCACACGAGCATGGTAGTGCTCACTCATCACTAGTCATTTCCTGACTCTGAATGACATGCCATATTACACAGTTCCTATTTAGAAGCATGGCTTCCAGTGGAGAAACTCTTGATATTCATATAGTGGCACACGCAGCTCACAGTTGCATTTGGTGGGTATAGAGAGCACAGTAACTCCCCCTCTGGGTGCTTTATCGGTAATTACCTTTTTAAAATCCAGAATCAACTTTAAACTTTATTAAAAACATCTTTTCCCAAAAACCTTTATTTTCAAATGCAAAGTCACTAAAACGGGAAACTTCTACTTTAAAATGTATATAAAAATAATAGTTTAAATCTTTCAGTACCAGGAAACGTTTATGACTCTTGTAATTCCTTTGTCAGGCTGCCACGAGCCGAGCGCTGTAATGTTCTATGTACTGTAGCTGAATGCTTCTGTATAACTACAAGTGCCAGCATTCCTTACTTACTGCCAGGTGCATAGAAATGTTCTATTTGGACACAGAAAAAGATAGATTGCATCTAAGAAACTTCGGTCCTTGCACGTGTCCTCTCTCGGGATTACCATGGTCTCAATAGTGGGTTGTATAGTCTGTGGTGCGGTAGACACACCCCATCATGGCGTTGTTTACCCTTCCTTCATAGACGTGAGGCTTTAAGCTCCTATTATTTACAGACCTTGGTGTCGGAGAACTCAGGACGCATTATACATTTATGATAGTTGTACTTTTTTGTTTCCCAGCGGCGTCTAATCATAGAGGCAAGCACATTAGTCAGTGAACTTAAAACTTTTCTCCAGTGTTCTTAGAACTCGTAGCGTTAACAGAAGTACAGCTTTCCTCTGACACATTGGTGCGGCCGGTGCCAAGAACCCATGAATCCGCCGCGCCGAATTGTGTAACCTTGCATAAAACACATCCGTCTCAAACAACAAGCAAACCGCATTCTCTGCCAGAGATCTTCACAATATAGTGTGCCATTCCGCTTGGCACCGGGGAGTCTTGGGCATGTAGGAGTTAAGTGATGACGAGTCCTGGCAACTTCTGCTTTTCCTTATAAGAATATTATTCTGAAATGTAGCTCTGCTAAATGGAATGTGTGAATGGAGCCAGGGAGAAACTTAAAGGTGCAACGTTGTGTAAATATCTGCCCTCGTCCAAAGACGTATCCATTATCTACACAAATTATCCAGGATACACTATGTACCAGTCATTTAGAAATATTTGCCTATCAAATAGAGCATTAAGTTATGCTCAAAAAATTGTGTGATTCCCTGACATGCTTGGCCAGTCCAGCACCTTTCTTTATCAAGGCAGTGGTAATCTTGTTGGTGTGATTGAGGTCGTTATCATGTTGGAATATGAAGGGAGGGATAATTAATGGTCCCCTCAATGAACTATAGCTCCCCATAGCCGTCAGCACTCATGCAGCCAGAAACCATGACACTCCCACCACCATGTCTGACAGTAGGCAGGACACACTTGTCTTTGTAGTCCTTACCTGGTTGACTCCATCTGAACCAAATAAGTTTATTTTGGTCTCATCAAACCACAGGACATGGTTCCAGTAATCCATGTCCTTAGTCTGCTTTTCTTCAGTAAACTGCAGGCTTTCTTGTACATCATCTTTAGAAGAGGCTTCCTTCTGGGATGACAGTCATACAGACCAGTTTGATTCAGTGTGCGGCATATGGTCTGAGCACTGACAGAAGGGCCCCTCACTCCTGTAACCTGTGCAGCAATGCTATTTTGAAAAGACAACCTCTGGATATGACGCTGAGTGCATGCACTCAACTTCTTTGGTCAGCCATGGCGAGGCCTGTTCTGAGTGTATCTTGTCTTGCTAAACCATTGTATGGTTTTGGCCACAGTGCTACAGCTCAGTGTCAGGGTGTTGGTAATCATCTTATAACCTCGGCCATCTTTATGTAGCGCAACAATTGATTTTTTTCAGATCCTCACAAAATTCTTTGCCATGAGGAGCCATGCTGAACTTCCAGTGACCAGTATGAGAGAGTGTGTGAGATAACACCAAATACAACACACCTGCCCCCCAATCATACCTTAGACCTTTTAACACTAATGAGTCACATGACACCTGGTACAGAGAATGGCTAATTGGGCACAACTTGGCAATTTTCACTTAAAGGGGGCTTTGCACGCAGCGATATCGCTAGTACACGCCCCCGTTGTTTGTGCGTCGCGGACAAATCGTTGCCCGTGGCGCACAATATCGTTAGGAGCCGTCACATGGACTTACCTTCCTAGCGACGTCGTTGTGGCCGGCGAACCGCCTCCTTTCTAAGGGGGAAGTTCGTGCGGCGTCACAGTACCATCACTAAGAGGCCGCCCAATAGAAGCGGAGGGGTGGAGATGAGCGGCCGTAACATCCCGCCCACCTCCTTCCTTCCTCATTGCCAGCGGCTGCAGGTAAGCTGTAGTTCGTTGTTCCCGAGGTGTCACACGTAGCGATGAGTGCTGCCTCGGGAACGACGAACAACCTACGTCTTCAACAATCAACGATTTTTTTAAATTGAACGATGTGTCAACGATGGACGATTTGGTGAGCATTTTCCATCGTTAACGGCCGCTCGTTGGTGTCACACGCAACGACGTCGCTAACGATGCCAGATGTGCGTCACAGAATCCGTGACCCCGGCGATATATCGTTAGATACGTCATTGCGTGTAACGGGCCCTTAAGAGTGTACTGACTTTTGTTACCATCAGTTTAGACATTAATGGCTTTGTGTTGAGTTCTATAGAAGGCACCAAATTTAAACTGTTATATAAGGTGCACACTGACTACTTTACATTATATGACAGGGTCAGATCTTCAGTGTTGTCCCATGAAAAGATAATAATAATAATAATAATAATAAATAATATTTATTCACTAATATAACACTGTTAATTCCACAGTGCTTTAGATACATCAGCAACACTATCACTATGTTTTTTGAGTGTGGGATGAAACTGGAGGAAATAAACGCAAACACGATATAATACAATATTTACAAAAATGTGAAGGGTGTACTCACTTTTGTGATGTACTATAATAAATGTGAATTTCCAACTTATCAAACTATTTTCAGGGTCATCAAATATCAGAAATTTCGAATAATTCAAATGACCCAAATTCTCATGAAACATTAAATTCTTTATTATTTTATTTAGACAAACACACAAGAAAAATATTAAAAAGATGGATAATGATATAAAAATATCCTGGGTTCAACAAGTTCAAATTTTTTTCTGATGCAGTTTTTATGGCTTGCCTTAGAGACAATAACTCTGCATAGATTCATTGGAATAAGCAGATTATTTCCACCCCTATCTTTGGTCTCTCAAATTGTTTATTCTTTTTTAGCTGTATGCTAATGCACTAGCACTTTCCTATAGATCACAAATTATATATTATAGTTGACCTTGATGTGGGCGAATTAGGGGTTGAATACTTTTGCAAGAGACCAATTTCACAAAAACATATGTACAAAAAATTTGTTCAAAAAAATTGTGTGATGAACCTGTGTGAATTTATCATGTACAATATTAAAAAAAAGAAAAATTAACACTTGTTGAACCCAGGATATTTTTATACTAAATGTAGCCTGTGCAATTTTTAATCTTGTACCATCCCTCTGAGACAGAGACACAATAATGAGTTTCTCTACTGGGTGAAATGGGGTTAATGTCTGTCCGGTGCTGCTGTGTCTGGTTTCTCTATCCGATGGCACTCAGCCACCAGCGGAAAAACTAGACTTTGTTTATTCATTGCGTCTGCATTCTCGTAGCTTTCGCCCATCTTCCATAGCAGAATATTGCTTCTTTTTTATTTCGTACTCCTTTATTTTAATCAATCAGTAAAAATCAGCCCGAGCACATGTCTGACACAAGGCGTTCTCGTAATAAAACCGTTCTCCTGCCAAATTAATGACTATGAGCTGAATGCTGCCATTGGGCGGAAGCCCAGACCTCGGAGTTACATAGAATCCCATTGGATCCTGTCTTCCTCAACCATGCGCAGATTTGGGGAGGAAATTCCCTGTTTCAGTCTACAATGGCTGACTGCACTTTGCCGTAGTGTCAGTATCTAGAAGGTTTCTCCCTAAAGTTAAGACTTTATGATATGCTTGTGATTTGTGTGTGCTTGTACATTTCTTTTTCTGATTGTTCCTTTTGTTTCCTTTTTTTGCAGGTTGCTGAAACGTGCCTTTTTTTCCGAAGCTAACGCTGCTTGGATTTCTGTCTAGTGCTGCCTCCCTCCTTTTTTTTTTTTTTTTATTTTTCCTTTTTTTTTTTTTTTTTATTTTTTTTTTTATTTTATTTGTCGTAGCTTGCGGGCCAAACGCTTACGGCAATTTTTAGTCTTTTTAATTTCAAAACAAAAAAAGTGTATATATACATCAAAATTTCATTAACCCGTCACGCCTTTGCCCATCTTCATCATTTTATCCATCGGAAAGTAAGGAAACTTTGCAATTGCCGAAGCCTTTTCACAACCATAACGACCACCATTAAGTTCGGAGCTCAGAATTGCTTTCACGGTTTTGCGTTGGCTACTTTACCCCCTTCCCCACCTACAAGTCCAGAAGTGGCGTAAAAGCCGACACGTTCAGACTTTGACATTTGCACTTTTTAAAGAGCTGGCCTCTGGTTAGATTTTATTTTCAATTTATCTGATAAAACTTCTATTTTATGGTTGGATTTTTATGTTTTATCCGTGTCTCTAAAACAGATATAAATTGACTTTAAAAGAAAAAAAATAAAAAAAAAGAAAAAGAGAAAAAAAAAATAAAAAAAGAAACCTTAAGTGCTGACAATTTTTTTTAACCAAAGTAATTCAAATAGTTCTTTTATTCATTTAAACTTGAAGTCCACTTTCCCCCGTCCCCTTGTGATAAAGAAGAAAACGATTGTAGTACGACAAAAGGTGTCTGCTTAGGCCGGAGAAATCGAGTCTTTAACATGGCCGTTAACGTCTCCTTGGTGCGCGACACAAAATGGTTGACGCTAGAAGTATGCCGTGAATTCCAGAGAGGCACTTGTTCAAGGTCTGATGCAGAGTGCAAGTTTGCACATCCGTCACGGAGTTGCCACGTGGAAAACGGGAGAGTTATTGCCTGCTTTGATTCATTAAAGGTAGGAGAAACCTTTGATCCTTTTTGCTATATTTGAAATGAATCCAATTTGTCGTACTGTGAGAGAGGCATCAAAGTCTACAAAAAAATACTAGCTGCCAATTTACAGAAATCAGTCTGCACAAAAATATATTTTCTATAGCTGTTCGATAATTCAAGATATCTAAAACTCTCATGTGAAAAAGTAAAGGATCTATTGGGTTAAGAGTGTGGGGAAAATGTTTAAACTTTAACACCAAAAAAATAAGAAAAACACAATAAGGCCAGAGTCACACTTGCGAGAAAGTCTCGCATCACATCACCCAGCATGGCCACACACTCTCCTGACAGAGATATTTCTATGCAGCTAAGACGCTTCTGTCCGGAGGGCAGCAGGCCGTTCCGGGTGATGCCATGCAAGACTTGTGCGGTCTCTCGAAAGTGTGACTCTGGCTTAATGTGTAGTTGCGCAAACATTTAGTAACTAGAGATAGAATCATGGAGTGGTAGAGTTGGAAGGGACCTCAAGGGCCATCGGGTCTAACCCCATGCGAGTGAGGCTTTCCTAAATCATCCCAGCTATATGTTTATCCAGTTTCCGCTTGAAGATTTCCATTGAGGAAGAGCTCACCACCTCCCGTGGTCGCCTGTTCCACTCCCTGACTGCCCTCACCACCTCCCGTGACCGCCTGTTCCACTCCCTGACTGCCCACACCACCTCCCGTGGTCACCTGTTTCACTCCCTGACTGCCCTCACTGCCTCTTGTGGTCGCCTATTCCACTCCCTGACTGCTCTCACTGTCAGAAAGTATTTACTAATGTCTAAACTGAATCTCCTTCCTTTAAGCTTCATCCCATTGCTTCTTGTACTTCCTTGTGCTAATGAGAATAGGGTGGTTCCCTCAGCACTGTGACTTCCTTTCAGATATTTGTAGACCGAAAGGAAATAGATCCTCTACTTTTTTACATGAGAGTTTTAGATATCTTGAATTATTGAACATGAGATGAGAGAACCCATCAAAGTTTGGGTTTGGCGGGTTCAGCCGGACCTTAGATAAAGTTCAGTTCCGGACTCGGACTTGACCTGAACCTCATTGGAAGTCACTGATTGGGCAGTTTGACTCTTCGACCTATGCAGCCAGCCATAAACAGATTATTTCCAGAGAAGGGTGGGATATTTTTATTAATTTTTTTTTGTTTGTAAACACTAAATCCAATCATGCTGTTGTTACCCCCAGTGCAGGACACTCAAACACTGCAAGCGGCTCGCACTGGGCCGAGGACCGAGCGAACCCAAGCACAGCGATGCTCGCTCCAGTAGTCAGCATACATATAGCACTCAAACTCCAAACTCGAACACTGATTTTTTGGTAAATTCTGTAAAAATGTTTACTGTTAGAGGATCCGCTTATCTCTGGTAGTGACTTTTGGTATTTATGATCCACATTGGCCGTAGCCGATTGTATCAATTTTATCAGTTCGTAGCTAGATAAGATTCTAACTCTGGCACATAGTTTGCCCAAAAGATGCGACAAATGTATTAGGAGGGCAGAGTTTCATAGGAGAGCAAAGATGGGAAATACAACGGCATTTAGTAGATCCCCAACTGCCATGAAAAACCCAGAGACCTTCTGTCTAACCACCTAGAAGCCATAGTGACATTTGACCATAACATCTAGTAGGTAAGCCTTTTATTAGTCATACAGGTCCATTGGACCCCAAGCGAGTTTGTTTTCATCATATTTCTGCAAGTATGAAAGATAGGTAACCGTCCGTTTTGGTGGCTTCCTAGCTTGGGAGCCTCTTTCTCCTTAATGCATCGCAAAACATGGCATTGACTACACTTGCCACAGTGAGGTGTTGGGGTCCCATGGACCGGTATTCTGGCACAACTAACTGAAGATTAAACTAATCTAAACTAATTTTATTGCTGCACTTACAGGACAGTGCTGGCTTTATAATGAAGAGGACACCCTCCATCTTTGGAGGGGGCTCTGCTACCAAGCTTGATCCATATACTGGCACAGACGGTAGAGGGTTGTTCAACAACTGCTTAGGGCTCCCGTCTTACCACAATAGCTCATTATAAAGCACCTAATTATTTCTCTCTTAAAAACTACTAGTAATTGGGAGCTATAAAGTTTATTAACTCACGCCCGTACAAGCAATCTAATTGATAGGACACCGCTTTTAGGAGGTCAGTGGGCCCTCCAACCTATTGGGCATTGTCATCTGTCACATCAGGAGGAGGGTTGAACACAAACATTTATACATTGTGTTATTCTTACTGGAAAGTCTAGGAAAGGATAGGGGGGATAATTTATTGATATCTGGAGGTGCAACCACTGAGACCCACAGTGATACTGAGAATGGGGCTCTGCAGAAGCCCATCTGAATAGAGTGGAGCTCAGGCATGCAATGCACCACCATTCATTGATTGCGAGCACCATAGACATTAATGGAAGCATCACTGGGGGAATAGTGATAAAGGGGTTGTCCTATATGAATATCTAGGAAATCCAAAAGTGCTTTATTATGGAATTCAATGCACCAGGAATTGCAAAGACACTTATTTCTTGAATAATGCTTCCCGACAATTTGCATATGACTGAGCAAAGATCACAGTGTGTGTGTGTGTGTGTGTGTGTGTGTGTGTGTGTCTGTGTATATTAATATAAACATTTTAACCATTTTATATTCCGGCAGAAAAAGCTTTAGATCAATTCTGATGTAATATACATAAAGCACATAACCATGAGTCATGGTGGCAGTGCTGAAGAGTCATGGTGTCCTGGTTCTTATCCTACCATTTCCTCTTTGACTGATATACCTTTAGTTGGTATTTTGGAATAGCTACTGATGAAAGCTTGTAATTAAAGTTAGGACAGCTTGTCCTATAATGTAAGAACGTCTAGGGTCCTCCAGAAAGAGACCCTTTAAGCCCTTCTCCCCTCTAGTTAACTTAAGGAGGTCCCAAAAAAAGAGATGTCCTCAACTTTGATTGCTCGAAAAGGTTATTTGAAAATGGGTTCTCTAAACCGGGCAATCCCTTCAAGCTTGTCAAATTTGAATTTGTTTTATGATTTTAGAAAAGTAGACTAATACAAAAAAAAACCCCGGATCTCATCTAGACTACCATATAATAGAATAAGAGCCTGGCATCTGTACCGTGCAGCTTCTCTGCAGGTTTCGTCATGCCGGCACATTCGGAGGGTGGCAGGACCTGCTTGACTTGAACTTCTGAAAAAAAATTGCAGAATTATCTATTGAGTTTGGTCAGGATGAAACTTGTTGTCCTATCTTATGAGTAGCTTGAAAGGGCAGGAAGGATGGAATGACTCTCATAATTATTGAATGAGACAGAAGTGTTGGCTTTTAATTTTCTCTTTTTTTGTTCCAGACTGTTCATAGATATAATGACTATGACAACCCCTCCCCCAGTCACGTTTTAACAAAAAAGAATAGATATTATTCTAAAGCAACCCCAACCCCCCAAAAACACAGTAAGTTAATGCTGTTCAAACACAAATTTTAAAGGGTTTAGGAGACCAATTAACCTGTAATGTATGATGGCATCCAACTCTCTTCCCAATCAAGGGCAATAAGAGTCAGACATGTGTAAGATGTGACCACTTGACTGCAGATCTGCAAATCGTCTTACCTTCCGACATTCCCCGCTCCCCTTTTGATCATCCTTTCTTAGCAATACGTCCTCATTGTGGCTGGATGCATTCTTGACATCGCTAATCGAGAGGACCCGAGAATCCCAGGAGGTAAGGAGAATCGCAAGTCTTCCACCCAGCAATCACGGAGTACCCACCTGCCAATAAACTAGACTCCTGCAAATCGATTCTCCCATCTTTAGACACAGTTAATCTAGACAAAATCCCCAACTTACTTTGCTGAAATATTGTGCCAGTTTTGCCAGGAACCTCCACCACGCTTCATTGTTGCCTGTAGACACCAGCCCTTTGGAGATCAAGCTGCTTCTGTAACAGCCAAATATTTCACATTTTAACATATAAAAAAAGATGGTAGCAGGTGCTCCTCTGGAAATTTTAACTATGTATATGTCACGGGTGTGTCACGGGTGACAGACAGTCACGTGGTTTCTGGCCATAGAAGGTCACAGCGCTTAGCTGCGCAAAATACTCCCTGACTTTCCATTGTTCCTGCTGTCAGTATTCATTGGTATAGGTAGCTTTCCTGCTGGATTCATCTCTCCCCCTTTTGGACCCAGCAGGTGCTCACCTTCTATCCAGCTGCTGATCATCAGTATTCTCTTGGTGCTTAAATACCCCTTCCTTCCTTGGACTGGTGCTAGTGATATTTTTCAGTTCATTCAAGCCGAAGTTGCATGCAGCTGGTTTGCACTCCTCTGTGGTATTATTGCTGAAAATTGCTGAATTTCTACCTGAGTCATCTAATCAATAGTAGTTCAATGCTTTCCCCTGTGTGCCCTCCTTGTGTCTTCTATAGTGTTTAGTGGGGTTGACAAAGAGCTCATCCCATCCATTCCCTATTTAGGTCCCAGCACTAGGGATGCCTAAGGTGAGGTATCTGGCTCGGCGAATAGGTGTGGAACGTATCTAGGGTGGTTATGGACCCAAGGGACCAGCATTAGGTTTGATAAGGGGTCACCATCTTCCCTTTCCCTAGACACAGGGTTTCCCTTCCCTTTCGCAGTGTGCTTGGTACTTCTGCGTACCAAGCGTGACAGTATATTATCTCTTTATCTGCCTGTCTAAAAGGACGCGAGGTTTTGTGATAAACAATCCTTGGTCCATCTGGGCAGGAATGGATGAAGTTAAATTTCTAGAAGAAGTAACTTTTAGGTGCACAGCACAGTTGGTTCAGTGGAGGCTCTTTGATGGAAATGATCTCTTGTTCATGAGCCACATTGAGCTGCTATATGATCAACCAACTTTTGTAAACCTGTATTTATGTCTCCCTTATTGTTCCATCGTGTACAAATATAAGAATACTGCATAATTGGTACCATGTAACCATTTTCAATTATCTACTCCTTGCCATTTTATGGCCTCTTTTTATGGTGTTGATTGTCTACAGAATGAATACAGCTAGGATGGGTGAACATTTTTCGATCCTCTTTTTCATGCCAAGACCTCGTTGCAGGGCCGGCTCCAGGTTTTTGTGGGCCCCGGGCGGAAGAGTCCCAGTGGGCCCCATCCACACGCAGACACACATACGTACACATACATATACATATTTAACGACAAACTCACAAAAATACATATAGAACTGACACATCTATACAGTCATATACACTGACATACATAGATACACATCATACATGCATACAGACAAACACACACAGCTCTGCTGGATACATACATACACACATAGCTCTGCCACATACACACATAGCTCTGCTATATACATGCACACATAGCTCTGCTACATACATAGCTCTGCTACATACATAGCTCTGCTATATACATACACACATAGCTCTGCTACATACACACATAGCTCTGCCACATACATACACACCTAGCTCTGCTATATACATACACACCTAGCTCTGCTACATACACACATAGCTCTGCTATATACATACACACATAGCTCTGCTATATACATACACACCTAGCTCTGCTATATACATACACACATAGCTCTGCTATATACATACACACATAGCTCTGCTATATACATACACACATAGCTCTGCTATATACATACACACATAGCTCTGCTATATACATACACACATAGCTCTGCTATGTACATACACACATAGCTCTGCTATATACATACACACATAGCTCTGCTATATACATACACACCTAGCTCTGCTATATACATACACACATAGCTCTGCTATATACATACACACCTAGCTCTGCTATATACATACACACATAGCTCTGCTATATACATACACACATAGCTCTGCTATGTACATACACACATAGCTCTGCTATATACATACACACATAGCTCTGCTATATACATACACACATAGCTCTGCTATGTACATACACACATAGCTCTGCTATATACATACACACATAGCTCTGCTATATACATACACACATAGCTCTGCTATATACATACACACCTAGCTCTGCTATATACATACACACATAGCTCTGCTATATACATACACACATAGCTCTGCTACATACATACACACCTAGCTCTGCTATATACATACACACATAGCTCTGCTATATACATACACACATAGCTCTGCTATATACATACACACCTAGCTCTGCTATATACATACACACATAGCTCTGCTATATACATACACACCTAGCTCTGCTATATACATACACACATAGCTCTGCTATATACATACACACCTAGCTCTGCTATATACATACACACCTAGCTCTGCTATATACATACACACATAGCTCTGCTATATACATACACACCTAGCTCTGCTATATACATACACACCTAGCTCTGCTACATACAGACAGAGACAGACACGCGCGGCTCCGGGGGGGGGCATAAATCGGGGTTGGGGAGGGCACATACCGCTCAGGTCACGGTGGAGAGGGGGCCCACACAGCGCCGGAGGGACACGCTGTGCTGGGGGTCGCTGGCTGGCACTGCAACTCTCATCTGTGGGACTGAGCAGGATGCCGGTCTGTAGCTCCGCCCACAGATGAAGTTCAAACCAGGAAGTCTGCGCGCCTTAAAGAGACGGCGCCGCAGATTCCTGCCGAGGACTGCGGTCCCCGGAACTCGGCCCGGGGACTGCAGAACTAAGGAGAGTGGGCCCCGGCCAAGGTGCACCAGAGCTGACGAGGCCGAGTGGGCCCCCCGGCTCTCCAGGGCCCCGGCATTTGCCCGGGTATGCCGGGTGCTGACGCCGGCCCTGCCTCGTTGTTTACGGTGATATGGATTACAATACAAAACCTACCAAAAATATAATCAAGGAAGAGATTGCCCACCTAACACCTTTAACTAAGCCACTAATAACACACAATGCTTTTATACAAGTTGAATTCCCTTGTTATTTGAGCAAACATGGTGTCCTGCCAGCGATT
The DNA here is from genome assembly GCF_048569485.1 of Anomaloglossus baeobatrachus. Lineage (NCBI taxonomy): Eukaryota > Metazoa > Chordata > Amphibia > Anura > Aromobatidae > Anomaloglossus > Anomaloglossus baeobatrachus. Next base: position 56,888,003 of record NC_134361.1, on the reverse strand, counting down.
TGATTGCAAAACATTGCTGACGAGTGGGTGCTCAGCTCTTGACACTCGGGATCTGCACAAGCTCAGATATTTCCAGTGAAGGGACCCATGTGTTTACTTAACTTAACCAATAACTTATATATCTGAAAGAATAGCGACTGATATATCTAACTCTGGAGCAAACATGGCTTGTTTCTAAGGAACTTGATAAATAGGGGGTCTAGGATAACTTTTCTCCTTGTGTCGGTTGTCTCTTCAGTGAGGAAGTAGACAAACTCAAGTGCCACCTATTGGAGGAAGCAATCCTAAAAGTCAAAAGTGACCCTTTAATGAGCCTTGTCATATGCCAGATCAGAACCTCAATTTGCAGACATAGTGTTTCGGAATGGTTGTCCATCATCAGTGCAAAGTATGAGATCTGATCTGGCTGTATGAGAGGCTTAAGGGGGCTTTACACAGTGCGATATTGGTACCAATATCGCTAGCAAGAGTACCCGCCCCCGTCGGTTGTGCGTCACGGGCAAATCGCTGCCTGTGGCGCAAAATATGGCTTACACCCGTCACACGGACTTACCTGCCTAGCGACGTCGCTCTGGCCGGCGCTCCGCCTCCTTTCTAAGGGGGCGGGTCGTGCGGCGTCACAGCGACGTCACACGGCAGCCGTCCAATAGAAGCAGAGGGGCGGAGATGAGCGGGACGTAACATCCCGCCCACCTCCTTCCTTCCGCATTGCCGGTGGAGGCAGGTAAGGAGATATTCGTCGCTCCAGCGGTGTCACACATAGCGAGGTGTGATGCCGTAGGAACGAGGAACAACATCGCTACGTACGAGACAACGATTTTTGGTGTTTGGACGACCTCTCATATACCAACGATTTTTGTCTCTTCTGCGATCGTTTAAGGTCGCTCGTACGTGTTAGACACTGCGATGTCGCTAATGACGCCGGATGTGCGTCACAAACACCGTGACCCTGACGATAAATCGTTAGCGATATCGTAGCGTGTAAAGCCCCCTTAAGATGAGGTCTAAAGGGAAAGCTAGTCTCCTTGCAGAGACTAACAAACCAATCCAGGATGCCAGTGGTGTGGAGACTTTAAGCCACAGAGAAACATTGTGGCTTTAAGTCTCCAGTATGCCAGTGGTAAGGAGACTTTAAGCCGCAGAGGAGCATTGCAGCTTAAAGTCTCCTCACCACTGGCATGCTGGAATAGTGTGTCAGTCTCCGTAAGAAGAATAGCTTCCCCTTTTAGACCTCCTTGTGTCAGGAAATACTTTGGCCAGGAAAATCTTCATGGTAAAGGATATGCAAATTATCTTTCCTCCAAGAGGAGGAAAGGTTCCTAAGTGCATCCCATTGTCCGATGCCTTAATGTTAAGGGAACCTGTCAGGTCCCCTATGACCTCCAACCCAGCAGCATTCATACCTGTATGCCCAAGTTCCCTCCCTAACCAGCCCTGTATAACACTATTCACCTATATGAATATTTAAAAAAAACAACTTATAAACTTCGCTGTCCCTATGTTAATTAGTTCCTTGAATAGTTGCAGGTGCTTTAGTTCTGTAGACTAGTTGGCCCTCTTTCCATGTTATCATGCACATGTAGTCATACCTGCCAGCTCCTGCAAATCTTGCTCATGAGTGCGGCTCATTTTGGCTACGTCAGTGCTTCTTTGAAGCCGGGTGTAAGCTTCCTGGCTTCATTAGGTGCACTGCGCATGATGGGAAGGTCAGAAGATGTGTATGTGAGCCGTCTACTAAACTTCCGGTCATGCACAGTGTGTCTAATGAAGCCAGGAAGGGTCCATGCTGCTTCTGAGGTGTACTGATGAGGCGAAATGAGCCATACGCATGTGCAAGATTTCCGTTTGCTCACGATTACATGGGGCGTGATAATGTGAAAAAAGGGCCAAATAGTCAAGGGAATTAAAGGGAACCTGTCACCAGTTTTTTACCCTATAAGATGTATTCTAACTTGCTGTATATAAGAACCCAGACTGCTGTGTACAACCTAAAAAACACTTTATAATACTCACCTAAATCGGTCGCTGCGGTGGATGTCGCTCAGCTGGGCGTTTTCGTCCTCCGATGCTGGCACCGCCTCTTTCAGCCATCTTTGTCCTTCTTCTGAAGCCTGTGTGCATGACGTCTACGTCATACACACTCGCTGGTCCTGCGCATGCGCACTACAATACTTTGATCTGCCCTGCTCATGATCTGAATGCCGGCGAGTTATTATGACATCGGACGTGTCGTGCACCGCGGCTTCAAAAGGACGATAGAGGCGGCGACAAAGATGGCCGAAAGAGGCGGTGTCGGCACCGGAGGACGAAGACGCCCATCTGTGCCACATCCACCACAGCGACCGGTTTAGGTGAGTATTATAAAGTGTTTTTTACATTCTACACAGCGGCCTGGGCTCTTATATACAGTATGTTAGAATGCTGTATATAAGAGCCCACTGGTGGTGGCCGCAGCTTATAGGGCAAAAAACTGGTGACAGGTTCCCTTTAATGCTCCTTCAACTAGTCACAGGCGTAATTAGCATAGAGACAGCGAGGTTTATAAGTATTTTTTTTAAAACATTAATATTAGTGAATTATTTTATACAGGGCGGGTTAGGAAGGGAATTTGGCCATACAGGTAGCAATACTGCTGGGTTGGAGGGCAGAGGGGACCTGACAGGTTCCCTTTAACTTCAGTCATGTAACAAAGATTGGATAATGATTTATAGGGTTACTACCTACAATGGGTGACAACTTTCTTTCTTTTGGAGGTGAGCTAATTTTCAGATTTTGAAAGCCACGTGACAACTGTATTCGCTCAAAGGGAAAAATATAGCATTTTTTTAAAAAAACCTCAGAAGAAAATTATGCTGCAAAGTTTAATAAGTTTACATTGTATAATAAGATGAAAGATATGTAGTATATACAGTATATCTCAAGCCTGGCCTTCCTCCCCCTGTTGCAGGCAGACAGACAGGGGTGGGAATAGATAGCAAGACCCGACCCACATATTCCTGCCCCAGTTGCACCTGTCAATCAAATAGCAGTGCATTGCTGGAACATTATTTGCACATATTTCTGAAATAAAACATCCAATCTCTGAACAAAAGGTATGCTTACATTCAGCATCCTAGCACCAGTATAGCACTGGCTTTACTTTACTTTGAAATACAAAATATTTTAGAAAATAGCTAAATTGTTTTAATATGCAATAATTGTGCATTTTTATATATTACTAGCTGTACTACCCGGCTTCGCCCGGGTTAATAACTGCTGTTAACAAAAATAGAATGTATTAACAAAAATGTATTCTGCACACAAAAACTACAAAACAAATAGATATAAATGTAATTATAATGTCTGTCTCCCCCTCTGTATATATCTCTCTGTCTCTCTCTCTATCTCTTTGTCTGTCTGTCTCTATCCCTGTCTGTTTCTGACTGTCTCTGTCTCTTTCTCCGTCTGTCTCAATCTCTTTCCCTGTCTGTCTATCTATCTCTTTCCATGTCTGTCTATCTATCTCTGTCACTTTCTCTGTCTCTTTCCCTGTCTGTCTCTTTCCCTCTCTTTCCCTGTCTGTCTCTTTCCCTCTCTTTCCCTGTCTGTCTCTTTCCCTCTGTCTCAGCTTTATATATTAGATTAACATTCCCGTGATAGAATGTATAAATAGAATGTATTAACGCCCGGGATAGTAACTGTCTCTGTTTCTTTCCCATTCTCTGTCTGTCTCCCCCTCTGTTTATATCTCTCTGTCTCTCTCTCTATCTCTTTGTCTGTCTGTCTCTTTCCCTGTCTGTCTCTGACTGTCTCTGTCTCTTGCTCCATCTGTCTCAATCTCTTTCCTTGTCTGTCTATCTAGCTCTGTCACTTTCCCTGTCTGTCTCTTTCCCTGTCTGTCTTTTTCCCTCTTTCCCTCTGTCTCTTTCCCTGTGTCTGTCTCTTTGTCTGTCTCTTTACCTGTCTTTGTCTGTCTCTTACCCTGTCTGTCTCTTTCCCTCTCTTTCCCTGTCTGTCTGTTTCCCTGTGTCTGTCTCTGTCTCTTTGTCTGTGTCTGTCTCTTTACCTGTCTGTGTCTGTCTCTTAACCTGTCTCTCTCTTTCCCTCTCTTTCCCTGTCTCTTTCCCTGTCAGTCTGTCTCTTTGTCTGTTTCTGTCTCTTTGTGTCTGTCTCTTACCATGTCTGTCTGTTTCTTACCCTGTCTGTCTCTACCTCTTTCCCTGTCTGTGTCTGTCTCTTTCCCTGGCTGCATTGTGACACGCCAACATTCCATTTAAGGGCGTGGCTGCGCATTCTTCTGAAGTTCTGGCTGCACTGTGGCTTCCAGCTCCATTTGTTTTAATGGAGGCAGGTTTTTTGGTGAATAACTGTAAAGCGCGAGGTTAAAATTTCCCCTCAAAACATAGCCTATGACACTCTCGGGGTCCAGAAGTGTGAGTGTGCAAAAATGTGTGGCTGTAGCTGTGACGGTGCAGATGCCAATCCCGGACATACATACACACACACAAACACATACATACATACACACATTCAGCTTTATATATTAGATTCAGTCATTTTGCTTTGATTTCCCAATTGCAATATTCCTTGTAGAAAAACATGAGTGTAGATTCTAGAAATCCCCTTTAAATTGATGTGCATGCAGCTAACACATTGTACCACTGAGCATTCTCCTAATTTCCAATTGCAAGAGAATATTAGATTTTAATTTATATCTTGCATATTTGTGGTAGTAACCTTAGTGTTAATGTGATTTACAAGTGCCATGGTTCTCTTAGATGTTGTCTACTACACTTTTAGAACCCTCCCCGGTATAATAGATCTGTATATGTCGCTGTACTGTAAGTGCATCCATTAAAAAGTCAATAAAGTTGGTCGATTTTTGTTGGCTTTCTTTTTAGACTGTCATTTCTAGTGGATTGCGTGAATTATGAATTTGCTGTATTTATTTTTTTTTGTCTTTGAACTAATAGTCCAGTGGCCCTGTCCGCATACTATACTGTCATTTCATACAAAGGCATAGTCTGATGACCATCTGCACAAGAGTTGTTCTTCCATCATATTAGAGTAAATGTGACGTTGCAGCTTCAAACAATCATGTCTTAATTGATTTTCAGATATTGGACCTACAGTGATCAGGAACTTTCCTTTCCGTAAGGAATTTCCACACTTTCCATAGACTTGTTTTAGAGATGGAGTAGTTAAGCATAGATTAATTTCCCATAGATTGTAATGAAGGGTGGTGGCCCGGACCCTACCAGCTTTTCCTCTTCTCTTTTTTAGCTTTTAACAAACAGTCGGGAGGCAGGACTTCTGCCTTTCTGTCTTCAGCTCGATCTCAAGCCATGGCGACTTGATGGATGAACGCTCTGTAGGACGATTGATCTTGTGCAAGCATAGGCACGTCCACCAGAGTAGTTGAGTGTAGCTTACTCTTTAATTTCCTATAGATTGTAATGAAGGGTGCTGGTCCGGACCCTACTAGCTTTCCACTGCTTTTTACAGCTTTTAGCAAACAGTTGGTAGGAACGGTGGGCCATTTTTGTGATCAGTTTTGATGTCCTATGGACATGTGTTCTGCCTTTTAACATCCTTCAGCTCGATCTCAAGCCATGGCGACTTGATGGATGAACACCCTGTAGGACGATCGATCCTGTGCAAACATAGACAGGTCCACCAGAGTAGTTGAGTGTAACCTACTCTTTAATTTCCCATAAATTGTAATGAAGGGTGGTGGTCCGGACTCTACCAGCTTTTCCTCTTGTTTTCATGTTCTATGGACATGTCTTCTGAGTTTTAACGTCCTTCAGCTCAATCTCAAGCCATGGTGACTTGATGGATGAACGTTCTGTAGGAATATTGATCTTGTGCAGCCTAGATAGGTCCACCAGGGTCTTCTCTGCCTAGATAGGTCCACCAGTGTCCTCTCTGCCTAGATAGGTCCACCAGGGTCTTCTCTGTCTAGATAGGTCCACCAGGGTCTTCTCTGCCGTTATCTTGCCAGCAGCAAGCCATCGGGTTTGTTACGGTTGCTGCGAGCACTGGAGACTATGTCCAGATTTCTTGCTACTGCACATGTGCGAGCGCTGGAGACTAAGTCCAGATTTCTTGCTACTGCACATGTGCGAGCCCTGGAGACTAAGTCCTATCTTGGAGCCATTGCACATGTGCGGGTGACATCATCGCTGACACGAGGTCACATGTCTCTGACACCTTCTATGCCGATTGGTCGCTGGTCATGTGCTTGTGATGCCTTGCTCGGTGATAGGCCAGCATGACGTCACTCCTGTCGTTCTGGCAGCGGATTGGCTCTGGTGTCCTCCATCTTGGATGAGGCACAGAGTCTATATAAGACCCTGACACACGCCGCATGGCGCTCAGTCCTCTTGGTTCATGCATAAGAGTAGACGCTCTGTGCGCGTTCCTCTAGGCATTCCTCTGTCTATGCTAGGTAAGGGCTACCGGCAGGGTAGCGTTCTTATACCTTACAGCTTCGGCTGCTGTCCGTATCCTTACCTCTTAGGGGAGCGGACATAGGCAGGTGCCTGAGGCACATGGTCTGGCTGGGCCTTGTGGTTCGACTCGTAGGTGGACGTTGCCGCTAGGGTAACGTTCCTTATACTGCGTCTGGCAGTTGTTCGTATCCTCGCACACTAGGGGAGCGAACAGAGGTAGGAGCTTTGTGCGGCTTACGCTGCTGTTCGTCTCTTTTGCACCACTAGAAGAGCGGACCTAGGCAGGTGCCATATCTAGTGGTTCGTGTCCTCGCACACTAGTGGAGCGAACGCAGGTAGGAGCTTTGTGCGGCTTACGCTGCTGTTCGTCTCTTTTGCACCACCAGAAGAGCGGACCTAGGTAGGTGCCATTTCGCACACATTGCCTTTGTCTCTGTGATTATTAACAGAGATCATTCCACACACCCTCCAAGTAAGGCAGGAATTGCTTTACTTACTTATTATATCCTTCTGTGAGTTAACAGAGGTATTGCACTCTGCCATATTCTACAGCAGAGTCTTTGCACGGTGGACCCTGACTGTCTGATACTCCTTTAGGTTATTATCAGACAGCCCCCGGTAACAGGGTTGCTGGTCTTCCTCTTCACCTGGTTCCTTCCATTCTTCTGACCATGATGTCCTTCTCCAGTGATTTCTCTCTTTGTATGATGTGTCCAAGGTAGGCAAGTCATAGCTTGGTGATCTTTGCTTCGAGTGACATGTCTGGCCTGATTTCTTCCAAAATTGACATGAGTTGCCATAAATATCATTTGTAGGAATACTCCTTAAAAAGTAATAAAACAATTGTTTACTTTGTTACTTGCAATTTTTCAGAAATACTCCAGTAAAGTGTAATATGTTGAATTTGTGGGTAAAGGTACTATTATTACTATTTTTTTCTGATTGCTACAGACAAACGTCTTGGCAGTAAAAAAAAATAAAAATATTCCAACCACACTGAAGGTAGTAGTACAAAGTTCACAGGAAGGCGTGTATGTTTAATGAGGTCTGCATGAACAGGTTGACACAGGCAGTAAACTCACGGAGCTGTGGTTACCTGGCACTGCTGCCGAGCTCTGATCTGGCACAAACAGTAGGAATGGTGCCTGGTTGCTACTTTACGTCCTCTTTGAGTTAGAAACTACTAGCAGAACAAATCTATAAGGATTGCTCACCTTGGGAGCAGATGCTAGGTGAGGAGGAATCCTTGCAGGAGCAAGCATCATATCAGTAGGCGCAGGGCAATGTCTACAGGGGATAATTTGTCTCCTTGCATTGCTCTACCTCCTTCCCTGCTTAGCTGCAAGCCTTCTGAGACAAACCTGTGCAGCATACAGTCAAGCCTGCTTTACATGGTACGATCGATTGTGCGATTTCACAAACGATCGTACCCGCCCCCGTCCTTTCTGCGTCACGGGCAAATCGCTGCCCGTGTCGCACAAAAGTCAGTAACCCCCGTCACACATACTTACCTCTCGTGCGACCTCGCTGTGGGCGGCGAACGTCCACTTCCTGAAGTGGGAGGGACGTTTGGCGTCACAGCGACGTCACACGGCCGCCGGCCAATAGAAGCGGAGGGGCGGAGATGAGCAGGATGTAAACATCCCGCCCACCTCCTTCCTTCCACATAGAGCCGGCGGCGGCCGCGGGAGGCAGGTGAGCTGGTCATCGTTCCCGTGGTGTCACACGGAGCGACGTGTGCTACCACGGAAACGATGATCAACCAAATTAAACAATATTATGAAACCTAACGAGCAGTACCCGACTCACGATTTGTGAGCGATACTGTGTCGCTAGGAGGTGTCACACAGGCCGACATCGCCAGCGATGCCGGATGTGCGTCACAAAAACCGTGACCCCGACAATCTATCGCACGATAGATTGTCTGGTGTAAAGCAGCCTTTACTCTCTACTCTGTCCTTCATATGAGCAGATCATCAATTATTCCGTATTAAAGGGAATCTGTCAACAGGTTTCTGCTACCTCATCTGACAGCAGCATAAGGTGGGCAAGGAGATTCTGAATCCAACGATGTATCACATAGATTACTTACTGCAGCCATTCTCACATAATCTATGAATTGCTTTTTAAGCATGTAGGTGTAATGCTCACGGTCGGTGTAGAGGCAGCGAGCGAGATTAGTGGATCCACTGGACCATGGGTAGACCCGGGTTTACCCCTTAATGGTAGGGGCTTAACTAAGTGCCCACCGCGAGGCAGATGCCAGGTGCCGCTACCAGGGCAGTAACTGGAGCTGTGGTAGCTGATCCTCATAGCAGGTGACAGACACAGGAATAGACGAGTTCAGGTGGGGTGACTGAGGCAAGCGGGTATGGACAGAAATGGTGGTCATAGTAGGGATAGACAGGTATGGGAAGGCAGGTGTATTAGATGGACAAAGGGATAACAGGACAGGAGCTCAGGACCTGACAACTAGCTAGGTAGCAAACTGACTGAATAACTAAAGATGTTGTGCAGGCACCTCCCCTAATGGGAGCGTGTCTTAAATACATAGTGCCTCTCAGCCATAGGTAAATGGCACGCCAGCATTTTAAGAGGAGGGCTGGTGTGCGCGCACTCGTCTTAGGTGCACTCCCGGCAACCCTGTGTAGCATGTACAGGGCAGGGGAGGGGAAGGAGACAGCAGCACATATGGATGGCCAGGGAAGTGTGAGGGAGGATGCAACCTGGTGTGAGCGGTAAGTTGGCGTCTCTGCAGTGACGCCAGCGCTACAGTAGCTGAGCCCAGGGAGCCGTCCTGCCTACACCAGGCTACTGTGCCTTGATAGTGAGGTGTCAATCACAGCAGGAGGCGTATCAGACTCCTGTGCACATGTGTTTCTAGTTCTGCAATGTTAGGGTACCTTCACACTTTAGCGATGCAGCAGCGATCCGACCAGCGATCTGACCTGGTCAGGATCGCTGCTGCATCACTACATGGTCGCTGGTGAGCTGTCAAACAGGCAGATCTCACCAACGACCAGTGACCAGCCCCCAGCCAGCAGCGACGTGCAAGCGACGCTGCACTTGCACGGAGCCGGCGTCTGGAAGCTGCGGACACTGGTAACTAAGGTAAACATCGGGTATGGTTACCCGATGTTTACATTAGTTACCAGCGCACACCGCTTAGCTTAGCGCTGGCTCCTTGCTCTCCTAGCTACAGTACACATCGGGTTAATTAACCTAATGTGTAATGCAGCTACATGTGCAGAGAGCAGGGAGCCGCGCACACTGCTTAGCGCTGGCTCCTTGCTCTCCTAGCTACAGTACACATCGGGTTAATTAACCCGATGTGTACAGCAGCTACATGTGCAGAGAGCCGGAGCCGGCAGCACAGGTGAGAGCTGCGGAGGCTGGTAACTAAGGTAAATATCGGGTAACCACCTTGGTTACCCGATGTTTATCTTGGTTACAGCTTACCGCAGCTGCCAGACGCCGGCTCCTGCTCCCTGCTCGCTTTATTTGTCGCTCTCTCGCTGTCACACACAGCGATCTGTGTGTCACAGTGGGAGAGCGCCTTTGAAGAAAACGAACCAGGGCTGTGTGTAACGAGCAGCGATCTCGCAGCAGGGGCCAGATCGCTGCTCAGTGTCACACACAGCGAGATCACTAATGAGGTCACTGCTGCGGCACAAAAAGCGTGACTCAGCAGCGATCTCGGCAGCGAGTTCGCTGTGTGTGAAGCACCCCTAAATCACAGGGTAATAAAGCTTACACACAGATAAGAGAGCCATAGTTACTTTCTGTTTTTTAACCCTTACATCATGCTGCCTTCAGCTTACATACCAAAAACCTGCTGATAGATTCCCATTAAGAAGAGTACTTGCACTTGATCCCAAGAACGGGGCTCCGCAGTATCCCATCTGAACAGAACAGTTGTCGTCCATGTGTACAACCACTTCATTCATTGTCTGTGAGACCAGGGCTGTGGAGTCGGAGTCGTGGAGTCGGAGTCGGAGTCGGAGCTCATTTTGGTGGAGTCGGAGTCGGAGTCGGAGTCGGTATAAAATGCACCGACTCCGACTCCTAAAATATATAATAAATTGGGGACAGGAGTGCAATGCAGAATGTGCTGAATATTTTACTAAATAATAACATTTAGTATAATGCTTATATTTAAGTGAAAAATTTATTGTAGTACAATGTGAACATCAGACATTTAATTGTTTTTATGATACAATAATCAAGATATTTGGATAGAACATAAAATATTTATTGGAATACAACTTTAGAACACAAAAAACTAATAAATTGTAAATATGTAATATATATATATATATATATATATATATATATATACACACAGTGTATATACACACACAAGATATATATGTAATCTACTGTATATTACATAGTGTATTACATATTTACAATTTATTACAGTTTTTTGTGTTCTAAAGTTGTATTCCAATAAATATATTTTATGTTCTATCCAAATATCTTGATTATCGTATCATAAAAATTATTAAATGTCTGATGTTCACATACACATATTCATGTACTACAATAAATTTTTCACCTAACTAAGCAATATATGTAGGAGTCGGAGTCGGAGTCGGAGCCGGAGTCGGAGTCGGAGCCGGAGTCTGAGTCGGTGCAAGAGAATTTGAGGAGTCGGAGTCGGAGTCGGAGTCGAAGGTTTGGCTTACCGACTCCACAGCCCTGTGTGAGACTGCTGATTTCAAACCTCAAAAGATCAATTCTCCACCAATTGCTAAAAATGCAGTATATTTGGAGAGGGAAATTTTGCATAAGTTTTTGCCACCCATGTGCAATAGGGTAAATATTTAACCAGTGCTGAGCCCCTTCTCTCCAAGGGTCCAATGACAGTTACACAATCTGTCTCTATAGTATTTGGGCATGAGAGCAAGGGTTCAAATACTTTTTATGGTCCTCCACACCGGAAAAAGCCATGATGTCCCTGCTTGGAACGCTTAGCCGATCATTGGCCTTAGCTGTAACCAACGATTGCCTGAGCTCATATACCCAACCACTTCCGGTTTAATGTAGGTGCCAAAAGGATATTACCCAAATTCTGCCCAAAAAGTCGAGCCCTCTACAGACGGCGGCCAGCTTTGCTACTTGTATGGCCGATCAATCTAGTAGCATTCTCCATTGCTTACTCTATTGTTGTGCGTTATGGTGTAGATAAAATATGGCACCGGATAAAACCTCTAGTCTGCATAGGCTCCATGCCGGAATATCTATATTATCAGCACCGGTTAGCACGCTTCCTAAGGACGTGCATCTACTTGAATGATGCCGTACTTCTGGAGTGAGTCACACAGCAGCTGAGAGCGTTTTCCCCAGTGACCATTTTAAGTGATCTTTCTTCTGAACGTCATTGAGTAAGCCATGAGACTGCAAAATCTCACTTTAAAAGGAATAGAAGATGCTAAATATTTTATCCTTCTTTTACCCCTTTTATGTGCCTTCAAAATCATCTCTTTAGAAGTTGTCATTTTCCACCCACTGCTGGTATAACATGGAATATTTTGGCTATTTTTTTTAGACCTTTCGGCCTGATTTTGAGATGATGTTGTACAGGAATAAATGACGTCACTGGTCTTAAGCGGGCTTTACACGCTACAATAAATCTTACGATGTGTCGGCGGGGTCACGTCGTAAGTGACACACATCCGGCATCGTAAGTAATATTGTAGCGTGTAAAACCTACGTGCGAGTGCGATTGAACGAAAAACCGTTCATCGCATGCACGTCGTTCAATTACTAAAAATTGAACGTGCAGTTGTTCAATGTTCCCGAGGCAGCACACATCGCAATGTGTGACACCCCGGGAACGATGAACAGATCTTACCTGCGTCCCGCGGCTCCCGCCGGCAATGCGGAAGAAAGGAGGTGGGCGGAATGTTTATGTCCCGCTCATCTCCGCCCCTCCGCTTCTATTGGCCGGCTGCCGTGTGACGTCATGTGACACCGAACGTCCCTCCCACTCCAGGAAGTGGATGTTCGCCGCCCACATCGAGGTCGTATGGAAGGGTAAGTACGTGTGACGGGAAATAATCGTTTGTGCGACACGGACAACAAATTGAACGTGCCGCACATACGATAGGGCATGTCACATCGCATACGATATCGTATGCGAAATTGACACGTGTAAAGCAGGCTTTAGATAGTAAAGTCCATCAAGAGCAAACTATTATCTTAATAAATTGAACCGAAGGAAGTAAAAACAAATATATATATATATATATATATATATATATATATATATATATATATATATGTATATGTGTCGCCCTGGGCAAGCCAGGGGTCACCGGTCACAACACCACCACACCCCACACTCCAGGTAGGCACATCACAGCTAACCAGAAATCCTTGTTGCCTTCCTCCAGAGGCTGATGATTCACACCAGGGGGTGGGCCAGGCGGTTGGCTCCGCCCACCAAGGAGATCACAGTTCTGGAGGCGGGAGAAACCAGGCAGATGAGTCAGGGAGGAGGAAGTGGAAGGAGTGGAGGAGTAGCCAGGCAGGGCTAAAGTAAACAGCAAGTGGAAAGTGAAGGAAAGAAAAGTGGAAAAGGAGGAGAGCAAGAAGTGGTGACAGAGCAGAGAGTGTGCAAAGCCTGAGGGCCCAGCTTTGTGTAGGGCCAGAACAGCAAGGTCAGCGACAGCGGTGACTGTCTGGAGGGGGACCGTTTGGAAGTTCCTGGAAGGACCCCATTGGCTGTGTGCCCGGTGGTCTGGAGCAGTGTTCCGAAGGACAGTCAGCACCAGGGCAGGGGCCTCTCGGACCCTGGCAAGGCTAGGAGTTGCCAAATTTGCCGAATCCGTCAGTGAAGGGGACGTAGATCCCCCAACAACCAAGTCCCGATTGAAGGCAACAGCCCAACCTGAAGCAGAGAGACACCGCCACCGCCAAGGCACCAGTTTCTCAGGGCCAGCGCCTGCGGGCAAAGTGTAGAGCTCCTCCGGCCCAGATTGCAGTCGGGGAGCGGGTAACCGGAGGGAATCCACCGCTACCATCAGTCAAACATAGGTGCAAGGAAGAGGGACATCACCGTCAACTACCGGGAGTGCAGGTGCAGCCGTCTGTGGGACCGTCCTACCAGCCGTTTGGTTTACCGTACAAACTGTGTCCAAGTCTCAGGCTGAGTGAGTACCACAGTGCCGCAAGGCACAGCGCTGCCCCCGCGTCCCTGCGCCCACCAGGCCCCGCACCTCCTTCTCCACCACCGGGCCCCGGGATCACCAACCCCTACCCACGGAGGGGCAACACAACACCTGGCTGCTCCGCATCACCATCCCCGGGACCCCCGAATTGAGCAGCGGTGGTGAAATCACCACAACCGTGGGTGGCGTCACGAACTATAACAATCCCCCCACACCCAACCACAAATCCCCTTTCACTCACGGGCGAGGAGTGTCGCTCGAGAAACCCCGGGATCCGGCCCACAGCTCGAGCCACCACTGAGCAGCTGCCGGACCCGAGCAGAAGAGGGTGAGCGCGGTGTGCTGACACCCTCCTCCCCGCACGCGACATATATATATATATATATATATATATATATATATATATATATATATATATATATTATTTTCAAGAGAATATCTTCAGGATTTTTATCCTAAACAGATGCGGAAATTTTTGCTGATTTCTAAATATATTTGTATAATGATTGGTAACCCCAATATATATGGAAATCCAAATTCTGGCTTTGTGAAGTCACCACTGGGGGAGCTAAAGCGCTCACCAGTTTATTTTATTTTGTCATGTATTTTTATTGATTTTTGAAAATGTAGGGTATTTAAAAATGTAAAGAATAATGAGGGGAATATGGAAATAGACATCAAAAACATATAATGTGATAAAGACAATAAGGGAAAAAGGTAATAACATAGAAACCATAATTAAAGAGCTATAAGATAGAAAAACAATAATAAAATAAAAAAATAAAATTGAGGGTATATATGGAAATAGAAAAACTAGGGAAGGAAAGAAAATATCAAGATTAATAATATATTCTCATTTGGCGTGGCTGCCGGCAGGGAGTAAAGCCTTCTTGGCTCGAAATATCATATGTCCAAATTCTTTAGATTTAGAACAATACAATCTAATATAAATCACATTATCCAAATTTATTTAAAAAATAATTACCAAATGGAAAGTTTCGTAGTTTTTGCGGCAAAATATTTTCTACTATGTTGATGGTAACTCTTCCATCCTGTCCTTCAGGGCTATCGGTAGGGATGTGCCAAATGTGCCGGGATTATCCAGTCTTTATTATTCTAAGGGGCCTGTTACACAATTTATCGTGCCCCTATCATTTGTGCGTTACGGGCAATTTGTTGCCCGTGTCGCACAAAGTCGGAAACCCCCCGTCACACGTACTTACTTCCCGAACGACCTCGCTGTGGGCGGCGAACATCCACTTCCTGAAGGGGAAGGGACGTTCGGCGTCACACAGCGGCCGGCCAATAGAAGCGGAGGGGCGGAGATGAGCGGGATGTAAGATCCCGCCCACCTCCTTCGTTCCTCATTGCCGGCGGCCGCAGGTAAGCTGCAGTTCATCGTTCCCGGGGTGTCACACGGAGTGACGTGTGCTGCCTCGGGAACAATGAAGAACCGGCGCGCAGAAGGACGATCGATTTTTTTGAAAATGAGCGACGTGTCAACGAGCAACGATAAGATGAGTATTTTTGCTCGTTCACAGTCGCTCGTAGCTGTCACACGCTACGATATGTCATACGATGCCGGATGTGCGTCACTAACGACGTGACCCCGACGACATATCGTTAGATAAATCGTAGCGTGTAACGGGGCCTTTAGTTAATGGCTCGTGAATGATAAAGCCGAATGCTCGGACCCTGTAGTGTGGTCCAAAGAGATCCTATGAGTCCATATTATGCATTTATGCTGCTATATGGTGCTTCGCGTTTGTGTGTATGTCATACAGTATA
This sequence comes from Anomaloglossus baeobatrachus, assembly GCF_048569485.1. Classification (NCBI taxonomy): domain Eukaryota; kingdom Metazoa; phylum Chordata; class Amphibia; order Anura; family Aromobatidae; genus Anomaloglossus; species Anomaloglossus baeobatrachus. The sequence goes on along the minus strand of NC_134361.1, from coordinate 56,872,606 downwards.
TTTTTCCTTTTGGAGTATCCCAAATTGGTAAAAATATGAATGTTTACTTTCTTTGTAAGGGGAAAGGGTTTACTGAATATATTGAATATTTATACGGCCTCTTTTAGCGGGTTTTTGGTATATACCGTATTTTTCGGATTATAAGACGCATTTTTCCTCCCAAAAATTTGGGAGGAAAATGGGGGGTGCGCTTTATAAGCCGAATGTAGCTTACTGGAGAATGGTGGAGAGGTGTCACAGGAGGCAGGGGTGATGCTGCGGGCTGTGGGTGGTGCTGTTCTGTGGGTGGTGCTGTTCTGTGGGTGGTGTTAATGCTGATATTGGGCTGTGCTCGCTGCAGGCGGTGAGCCAATGGCCATCCTGATTAATGTTGGTGGTGTGGGCTTCAAATAACGGCGCCCAGAGTCTGCACATGCGCAGATTGAGCTCTCAGCTCAAGTTCTCATCTGCGCACGTGCCAATCTCTTAGCAGCAGACTTAAGTAGCACGTGCGCAAATGGGATCTCGGCTCGTCATTTAGCCAATAGCTCAGTCTGCGAATGCACTGACTCCGGATGCCATTTCAATGAAGCTGATTAGTTTCTGGATGCTCCTGCCTCACAGCGCCTGTGTGACGCCCTGGACAGGCCAGGTAGTCACAGATAGAGCCCCGCATTACACCAGTCCCCTCACTAGGTAACAACAGCCAGACCCTCGAGCCACCCACTGAAGGTCCGGACCCGAGCGGCTCGGTTGCAGCCGAGCACGGGGCGGCACACCTACATCGTGTATCCGGGACACCTGCTGCACCACCTCAAGCATCTCCCTACTCCAGCACCACTCCTGTCTGCTGTGACCTGCTCCACCACCGCTGCCGACATCCGCCGGTAAGACACCACTGGAATCTAAGACGGACCCTTTTTGTTTTTTTTTGTTTTTTTTTGGGGTGCGTCCTATAATACAAAAATCTAGTAATCTTTAGTAATCTAAAGACAGCATGCTGCAAGAGATAACACAGAATGCAGGGATGCCTGTATTGTCACAGTCCAATCTTTTGATTATTTGATATGTTTGTTTCACCAGCAGGACTTCTCATTGCTTGGACTACAATGTCACGCACACGGCAGTCCGGCACTCCCCCTACTCTAATTGACACCTCACTGTCAATGTACAATCTCTACAGAGAGCCTGGTGGAGGGTGGGGACAGCTCTCTCAGCTCTGCTACATGACTAAATCAAAAATTCTGATTGTCAGAACAGCTGCAGCCAGTAATCTAAGTGATACATCGTTGGATTCAGGATCTCTTTGCCTACATCATGCTGCCTTCAGATTAGGTAGCAAAAACCTGCTGACAGATTCACTTTAATACAGGTGGTAAAGAACATTTATACAATTTTCTATATATCACAGTTTATACATAATTATAAAAGGTATATAAACTGTATCATATATAATAAAAATCTGATACAGTTTATATAGTTATAGATCTTTATAAATATGTATAAACTGTTGTATAAACTTACTACGGTATATACCACATATAGGGGCTCTCGACATATATATACGGTAGATTTTATCGTGTGAAGATCGCACCTAGGACACGTAGGTCGCTCAGTTCAGATGTAGCTGAGATTTACACTGGATTCACAGGTCGGTCCGGACGTGCAGTTTGAGTATTTTTTTTTTCCTTCCTATTTATCATGCAGAAATATTCTTTGCCCTTATCCCTCAGACACGAGTGTATATATTAAACTCTACATGACCTTATTAGAACTAATAGTCTGTCTATTAATAACTAGCAGTGTAAGCAGGCCATCTGCTCTAATATCAGAGGAAAATCCTTGAAAAATGCAGATGTTTTGTTCACGTTACTTTTAAACAAGGTAATGGCTGCACTTTTCTTCTGCAGTTACAGGGATTCTCTCCAAATTTTTGCGACCACATTTGAGAGCAGCATAATGTAGGCACAGAGACCCTGATTCCAGTGATGTGTCACTTACTGTTATTTACTTACTTTCTAAGGTTTTGATAAAATCACTGTTTTCTCTGCTGAGCTCTGTATAACCCCGCCCACACCACTGATTGGCAGCTTTCTGTGTACACTGTACATACGCAGAAAGCTGCCAACCAGTGGTGGCTGCGGGGCTATAAAGAGCTCATAAATATGTAGGACTACATGGTACTTACTTGTCCTCTGCAGTTTAAAACTGTGATTATATCAAAACTACTGCAAGCATCCCGGTAAGTGACACCTGGTTGGAATCAGGGTGTCTGCCCCTACATCATGCTGCTCTCAGATAAGGTAGCAAAAACCTGGTGACAGACTCTCTTTTAATAAAGTCATAAAGAAAGAACTCTAAATCTGCAAATCCAGCCATTAAGATATACTTATTAAATATAGACATTGGAGCTGATTCATCAAACGCGCGCTATGCCAGTCTTGACAGAGTACACAGCGCCAAATTCACTAAGAGGCGCCTCTAGTATGTGGGATGCACATCCATACACTAAGGTAGTAGTATTTCTGTCATAGGAAATGCCGGTATATTGGATGAATTCATCGACCCCATCTTTTCCCAACTCCACCCATTTCGGAGGAAATGATCCAAAGTGGCGTGTAAAATCCGCATTGTGCAAAAATGTTGCAACTTTTGTGGAGTAAATGTTTTCATGAATCAGTCCCATTGTCTCTAGAATTACTGTATGTTTTGGCGTCTAATTCATGAGGATGGAGCTGAATTCTATACCTCTCCATCCAGTCCATACTATAGTCCTGATTCATCATTTGCGATTTTTCTTTTTAAGTTACTTTCCTTTTTGTTATGTGGTATTAGTTGCTGTTTTGGTGCAAACTTTATCAAAATGGTGTGTGCAATTCATAAATTTGGGTCAAAGTAAAAAAAATGGGCTTTCTTCAGACTTGAACAGTTTTTGCAACTTTTGGCCCCAAAATCTGCACCGGAGGGATGTCATGGGGTAAATGGAGCCAGAACAGGGGCCCCTAGGCTGGCCCTAAGACTTCGTCATGCGATGTCACTAACCTCGAAGGTAGGTTTAATGGTAATCAGGTTTGAACCCCTGACGTGACCCTAACTTCTATCCGAACCCTGATCTTACTCCCCCTCTCCCACACCCTCGGGGAGGGCCAGAAAACACAAAGACAAAATTCCACAAAATGACATGGACAAGGAAGAACTAAACCTCATACACACTGCACTCAAAACACACAGGAGAGACAGTAAGTATACTGGGGAGTAACGAAAAAGGGGAGGAAGTAACGCATAACAAGGGAACATCCACACCACTCAGAGCGCAGCACAGATCACCATACAGAAAAAGCACCAAGACCGGGTTCGCTGGAGTAAAACTGAAGCTATTATCAGCATCACTTGGAAGGAGGCAGTGCCTTAGGCCTCTTTCACACGTCCGTGAAAATCACGCACGTTTTTCACGAATGTGTCAAAGGTGCGTATTGCCCTCCGTGTGTCGTATTTATGGCACACGTGTGTTCTCCGTGTGCTATCCGTGATAACACACGGAGAACAGGAATGTTCTGCTCACCTGTCCCTGGCGTTGCTGTCCGTGGTTCTGATCTATGGTCTCCAGTCCTGCCAACTCTCCGCTGCTGCCGCTTCCGGCTCGCAGTGGAGTGAATATGCGATGAGCATAATGAGCTGGGGTCGGCAGCAAGTGACAGCAGCGGCAGAGACAGCAGTGCTGGAGAAGGTGAGTATAGAAATTACTTTTATTTCACAGACACGTGTGTTTTCTCCGGTGTGTGTCACACAGATCACATGCGTGTGGTCCGTGTGACACCTGTGATGCCGGAGAAAAATGGGCATGTCTACGTGTGGAGCACATGGGCACACGTATGCTCCACACGGACACATGGTCCATGGCAAAACATGCACGTGAGCGCAGACCCATTGATTTTAATGGGTCTACATGTGCCCGTGTCTCCGACACGTGAGGAAACGGAACAAACACGTACCGGAGACACGGACGTGTGAAGGAGGCCTAAAATAGAGAATGGATAGCTGCACTTGGCAATCAGCAACCTAAACATTTAGGTCCTGCTCAGCAGTCTGCAGGAATTAACTCCTGCAGAGCTGAAGACCAGTGAACCTGAAACAGCTGACGCCCGGCTCTTGCTGAACAATCCAATCCTCAGGTTGCTTGTCAGACCCTGCAGTGTGAACAGAGTCTGACGCCACAGTGCCAGCAGGTGTGTGCAGATCTGTCCAACGTATGACAGGGGACTGGAGTTAAATTGCGCCAAATTTTCCAACTTTTTAAAATGTTGCAATTGATGAATCGGCTGAAATCATATGTCATTTCTAGACAAATAAAAATCAGGCGAGAACATACAAAATAGATTCCAAAAAAGGTGCAAATAGAATAATTAATTTTGGTGCAAACCCCCAAAAAAAGGAGGCACAAAACATCCAAAGCTAGACAAAGAACAGGCACAAATGAATTGATGAATTGGACCCTGATACCTTTCCAAAACTTGAAAGATATGTTCTTGAATTAAGCATAAGTATATATTAGTCTGTATTATAGACCATTAGACATTGTTTTCTGTCATATAGTTTTACTAACATATCATATGCTATGTCATAAAGCATTTTTTATGTATTTTTTAACCCTCCGTCACATACAATATCGGTTGTAACGAGTTCACATACAATGTGACTGTCAGGCGCAGGCTAGAAAAATACCTATATCTAATGTTTTCAATTTCAGTGCTCTAAAAGTGATCAGTGACTTTCATAGGGATGTAATAAAAGAGACTACACATAATCAGGTGCAAAAAAAACCCATTTACTTAGCATAAAACTAATAACTCTGAAATACAAACATTTCAAAACTCCCGCCAAATAGTCCCCAGTTCGACTCTGTCAAAAAACTCTACAAAGAAAATTTATGGAAACAAACTTAATTTTAAGGTACCTTAAGTACTATTAAACACATATTCAATCAGAATTAGATCCAAAAGTTTCCCCAGAAAAATTACACTTGCAGAGCATGTGATGAATAAAAGCATAAAATACCAACCTTATTTAGTGTGACATGTTCACATACAATGAGCCTGAGAGATTAGCGCAGTTATATCTGTCCTCCTGAAGCTCTGCAATCCAACTGGGGTATGAGGTTTCACAGAGCTGCTAGAGACAGGAGACTACCTGGAGGGAGGGGATTTCCTCACAATCTGCTGAGGAAGGAGAAATGAAAGTAAAAGAGATGTGCCTGTCAGGCCTATTGTATGTGACGGAGGGTTAATGTAAATCTTTAAAGGGAACCTGTCATCAAAAATTTAGCTTTAAACCTAAAAGTTTCCCCCTTTGCAGCTCCTGGGCTGCATTCTAGCAAGGTTCCTGTACTTTTTGTGGCCCCTTTTAAACCAAATTAAATACTTTATAAACTTGTACCTTTTGCTATGTAAATTTTGTAAATCGTCCATGGGGGCGGGCTCTCTGCTGACCGTTGCTGTTCCTCCAGGAGATTTACGCCGCCCCCCAACGCTGAATTTCATATCTCAGGATACCGCCCCTGGGCGCCTGTGGTTCCGCGCATGCGCTGTGCGACTGTAGCGGGACTGTGCACTGTGTGCACATCTGACCGCTGGTGACGTTTTGCGCAGGCACGAGGTTATGGGCGGTGCTGTGAGTGTCATCAGCAAGCGCCGCCAATAACCTCGTGACCGCACTTTCCCCTCTTCCTCCAGCGTTCTGCGCAAGCGCTTGCTGGCCAGATGACCTGATGTCACCTCTTTCCCATCTTGCCCTGCTGCAGGGTAAGATGGGAAGGAGGTGACGTCAGGTCATTTGGCTGGCGAGCGCTTGCGCAGAACGCTGGAGGCAGTGGGGGAAAGAGCGTCCACGAGATTATGGGCGGGAACTTGCGATGCAATCACAGCGCCGCCCATAATCTCGTGCTTGTGACACACGTCACCAGCGATCCTGGCGTGGGCGGCACCTCAGGCGCAGTGGGCGGCGTCCTGATGGATGAAATGGAGCGTTGGGGGGCGGCGTAAATCTGCTGGAGGAACAGCAACGGTCAGCAGAGAGCCCGCCCCCATGGACGATTTACAAAATTTACATAGCAAAAGGTACAAGTTTATAAAGTATTTAATTTGGCTTAAAAGGGGCCGCAAAAAGTACAGGAACTTTGCTAGAATGCAGCCCAGGAGCTGCAGAAGGGGAAACTTTTAGGTTTCAAGCTAAATTTCTGATGACAGGTTCCCTTTAAGAAAAAACCTTGCTGTGCTTGGATATCAAAAATCCTTAGCACTAAACTATTTGCTATGCCCCGAATTGCACAGAATTGCACCTTTAGGCTCTGGAGATGTATATCTAATTCACTGTGTAATATTCACTTGACCATGTAATGTATGAAGAGCTTGTGCTCTGTGCATCACTTGGCAAATGCTTAACTGAGAAGATATCATGTTCTGTACAAATTTCCTTTATGAAGTCACCTTGGTGGTTTGGTGTATATATACTGTGTAGTAAGCAACAAGTACATTCATTTTACTGACATTCATAATTCAGTGTTTTTTGGCCAGTTACTGTCACACGGAGTTTTGCACAAACTTCGCCGACTGTCACGGCAGCATTGGACACTGTTCAGATTGAAGATTCTGATACTGTGCCCTATGGTTTCTCTTGCATCTGGGATCAACACAGGCATCTGCATCAATCTGCTGCGTGATGATTTATAGGCATTCTAGCAAGAGTTAATCTCTGCAAGTCTGCTTGCCCTTTAATCACATGTTGACAGGAGACCTATCTCATCTGCTCTCCTCCCATTTATACTGTTGGAATCCTTCTTCCCATGCCAGCTATAGTTTATGCTGTGTTGGTCCGTGACTTGTGGTGTCCCAGACCCTCTCTGCTGAAAGTTGTGCTTTTTGCTTGGTACAGTTATGGAGTTTACCCCTGTTGTTTTTTACTTCCTTCCTACTCTTGTTTTTACTCCTGAATCTCTAATTGTCTTTATCTTTCTGTGTTCCTGCTGTGCGACAGAGTTTAGGGTTTTCCCTTTGTCTGTCTTTTTCTGTGGTTTCAGGAAAAACTGTGGAGGAGAAAAGCGCAAAATAGGGTCTTATCCGGTGGATGAGGGGATATATGTGCAAAGACAGGTACTCACCTGCTACAGTTGTGACAGGCACAACTCCTATGCAAGCATGTAGGCAGATTACGCAGTGGTGGTCAGCAGCAGCCCCGATGGAGAAGTGTAGATCACAAAATGGGTGCAAGAAAAACGGGTTAAATGCTGCGCTAGAAAAACCACGGATCCAAGAGATGCGATGAAATCCTTTCCTTTATTGGCACGAGTCAACGCGTTTCGAAGGCATAGCCGCCTTCTTCATCAGGACAAGACAGTACAAGAAAGAACAGCCTGTTTAACCCGTTTTTCTGTGGTTTCAACACACTCCTGTCCCATTCTTCCCTAGGGAGAGGGAATCAGATCAGGACTGGCCAGGAGCAGGGCCAGGAAGGAGACTCAGACCTCTCCACCATCAGGAGTATCTCTGAGAATAGTGATAGTTGTCGCGGGTGGGGAGGGGACGCTGCGCTGACCACGCTCGGGTCCGGCGCTGCTGCTGCTGCTGCTCGGTGGCTCGAGCGGTGGGCCGGATCCGGGGACTCGAGCGTCGCTCCTCGCCCGTGAGTGAAAGGGATGGTTTGATTTGGGAATGTAGTCCGTGACGCCACCCACGGTTTGTGGGGATAATGGGACACCACCGGTGCTCTGAACGGGGATCCCGGGAGCGATGACAGGGAGCAGCTGAGGTGTTTCTCTCCCCTCCGTGGGTAGGGGGCTTGGTGGTCCCGGGGTCCGGTGATAGCGACTGGAGGGTGGATGGCAGGAGTTGGGGAGGTGCAGGGTCGCGAGGGCAGCGCAGTGCCAGAGGGCACGGTGGTACTCACTCAGCCAGTAACGTACACGGAGTCTCTGGTAAAACAAACGGCTGGATGGACGGGTCCCACAGACGGCTGCGGTGGTCACTCCCGGTAGGTTGGCGGTGACTTTCTCTCCCTGCACCTTTGATGTGTTTTCGGCCCCGATGGCTTCCCACCGGTGACCCGCTCCCCAGCGGTGTATTTGCCAGAGGAGCCCCTTTTGCTCGCAGGCTCTGGCCCTGGGAACTCTAGCTGTGGTGGTAGCTGTATTTCCCCTCACGGTTGAGCGGTTGCCTTCAGTCGAGTCTTTGCTGCTAGGAAACCCCGGAGGTTCCCGTCGCTGATGGATTTGACCGGTTTAATGGGGACTCCAAGCCTGGTTGGGGTCCGTAGGCCCTGCCGAATGGTGCTGGCCTCTCTTCGCTCTCCGGTTCGGTACCGGCGGGCCACCGCCCGTCCCCGGTCCTCACGGTTGTGCGTCAATCGGCCTCGCCTGCAGACGGTCACCACCGTCTGCCAACCTTGCTGTTTGTGCCCGGGCCACGTACCCGGACACGGTTAGTCTGCTCCTTTACCACTTCACTCCTTCACTCTCCCTGTCTCTCACAGTTCTCTCTCCGTTTCCCTCCTCCAGGACTGTGAACTCCTCGGTGGGTGGAGCCAACCACCTGGCTCCACCCCACCTGGTGTGGACATCAGCCCCTGGAGGGAGGCAACAAGGATTTGTGTGTGACTCTGATGTTCCTAACCGGGGTGTGGGGTGTGTTGTTGCTGTATCTGTGACATCCTGGCTTGTCCAGGGTGCCACAATAGCGTAAGGCCACCTAGCTTGAGGGCCAGCTTAGGAGCACCAGTTCCTCACTATCCCAGAGTCATTGTGATGACACTTACCCAGTCAATTAACTTTACCAGTTGCTGAAGCTCTTAATATGATGGTGATGGATATTATATATTACAGCAGGGCAAGTCTTGACCATTTGATACATGACAGTAGGGCTAGATTATTTTCAAGCACATTTTGTTCATCACCCCCCAAAAAATTACTTGAAAATTACATAACGAAAACGCTTTGAACACTTGGCTGAGCTAAGAGGATTCATATGACACATCTTGGTGCCACAATCACAAACATTGCTAGTGAATTGGGGTATCTGTCCACTATATAGAGCAATTTCTACCCCACCCCACCACCCAAAAAAAAAAGAAACAAAAAAACAAAAACCTCAAGGCATGTGTTTTTTTGTGTGACCCTCTGTATGGGAAACCACTACCTGCTGGACTTTCCTAAACCGTTAAGGTTGTGTTCTGAATCTGATAGACATGACTTATAACTTCAAAGTAATAGACTACTCCATTTTTTATTTGCTGTCTGGACTGTCTTCTTCACCGTACATAGATTCCCACCCTAAGGAGCCATTACAGTCGCTTTGTGTACTCATTAAAACATTTTTTCTCTGCTTTTACAAACACTCATTAAATGCAATTTATGGGACTGGAAGAATGTGTTTGGTCTTGTCATGTTGTGATGGTGCAAGATCGGCCATGACGTAGACAGATGGTAGACGCATTGTAAAATGTCGCTAATTAAACTGATGGAACCCTGGTATTAAGTCTAGAGGCGATGCGGTGTGACCTTCTGTTTTCAGATCTAGACATACTTTGTCATGTTGTAGATCCAAGAAGTGTATGGTGAAAGTTGTTGCTGTACTTTCACACTTGCGTTCAGAGCAGTCCGTTAACGCACTGCGCTATTCTCCATAGACTTGTATGGAAGACGCACTGTAACGCAAGTGTCAGCATTGCATCCGCTGGATGAAGCAGCGTCGCTATTTTGACGCTGCGGCGGGCGGGAGGAACGCAGCATGTAACTTTTTTTGAGCAGCGCAATCCATAGGATTTCACTGCGCATGCTCTCTCTGGCTCCCTGCACACGTAACCAAGGTAAATATCGGGTAACCAAGCAAAGTGCTTTACCGATATTTATCCTCGCTACGTGTGCAGGGAGCCCGACACTTCCCCACTTGGGTCCGCCCCCTCCCGCACTCCACTACGCATGTATGTACACACACACACACACACACACACACACACACTCACCTGTCCTCAGCGCCATGGCCCGCTCGGCTCCACCCACTCCACACTCCGTCCCCCCGCACACATTCTCGGCGGCCGAACGATCAGCTGATCGACCGGCTGCCGGCATGTGAGAGCGCTCAGCTGAGCGCCCGGCCGCCAGCATGTGAGAGCGCTCAGCTGAGCGCCCGGCCACCGACATGTGAGAGCGCTCAGCTGAGCGCCCGGACGCCGGCTATTGAGAGCGATCAGCTGATTGTTCACAATAGTCTGCTGCCGGTAAAACTGTAAAGAAGAAAAAAAAAAAGCTTTCTGTTGTTTTGTACGATTCGTTGCATCCGTTGTGCCATTATATGCAACACATCCGTCACATCCGTCACACAACGCAATGCAACGGATGCCGTTCAACACAAGTGTGAAACTAGCCTAATGAGTTCAGGGTGAACCGGACAGGCGGCAACTGCTGGTGAAAGACTTCTCCAAGATGCTCAACATTACCACTACCACCGCACTCTGAGCAAGCAATACAAGAGAAATGTCAAGAGTTGCTTGGTGACACCCAAAGTGTTGCACAAAACTCATCTGTGGCGCCCTGGACAAGCCAGGGGCCACAGAGCACAACACCCACACACCCCACACTCCCAGCAGGCACACCAAAGCCAGAACACAAAACCCTTGTTGCCTTCCTTCAGGGGCTGATG